>NW_028258423.1:0-67301 GCF_053883595.1 Heterocephalus glaber | reverse complement strand
CCATCCCACTGCTTCTGCTCCAGAGGAAGGGGCTTCTCAGCCACCATCCCCTCCCACTGCTCCCAGCCCACAGGAAAGGGCTTATGGGTCACCATCCCTAACGCAGCTTCCGGCCCCTGTCCCACATCACCCAGCTCAGAGGAGGTCATCCGTGCAGGTACTAACAGCTCCCCGCCCCAGTCAAAATGAGAAAACAGGTAAATAAGTCTCAAATCAGACTTCCAGATCACCTACAACAACCACAAGGGAAATTAGATGGAGCATTCTGATACTCAACCACCTGGACCCACTGAACTGGCAACAAAAGGGGATCTGGAAAAAATGAAATCAGAAATAATTTCTCAGATAACAGGAGAAATTGTGCCCCTAGTGCAAGACATGATTAATAAATCTAGAGAGGAGCTCAGGAACATTATGGAATCCCAACATAGGAAACAAATGGAATCCATAAAACAGATGCAAATAGATTTCCAGGATATGAAAAACTCCACTGAAAGTCTACACAGCAGAATGAGCCAATGTGAGGACAGAATTTCAGATATAGAAGATAAGATTGCAATTAGTGACCAGGAAAAGAAAAATTGCTTCAAAATTATAAGGGAACATGAGAAAATCAATCCAGCAGCTGCTAGATGATGCAAAGAAGAATAACATAAGACTGATTTGAGTCAATGAAGAAACAGGAGAGAGTGGAGATGACATAAAAAATCTCCTCACAGAAATAATGGGAGAAAACTTCCCAAGCAGGGGACAAGAGCTTGACATACAGATAAGGGAGGCATATAGGACTCCAAATAGCCTTGATCAAAAAAAATCTACACCTAGGCATATAATTGTTAAGATTCCAGAAACTCAACAGAAGAACAAAGTTCTCCAAGCAGTCAGAGAAAAGAAACAAATCACATACAAAGGAAAGCCCATCAGAATCACAGCAGACTTCTCAATGCAAACCCTCAAGGCAAGAAGAGCTTGGAGTGATGTATTTCAAGCCCTAAAAGAAAACAGCCTCTAACCCATATTGATGTACCCTGCAAAACTATCTTTTAAAATGGATGGAGAAATAAGATACTTTCATGACAAAGAGTACCTTAGGAACTTCGTGAATACCAAACCAGCACTCCAAAGAATTTGACACAATATCCTAGGAACAGATATTGAGGATCACAACCCCAGGAAGCAAAGCAGAATGAACACATCTGGCATGACAAGAAATTAAATGGAAAGGGGGAGAACCCAACAAAAAGAAAAAGTCATGGCAATGACAAGTCAATACATTTCAGTTATGACCATCAACATTAATGGTCTCAATTCACCAATCAAAAGAAATAGACTGGCAGAATGGGTCAAGAAGCAAAATCCAACAATATGCTGCATACAAGAAACACAATTCAAAAGGAAACTCATAGACTGAAAGTTAAAGGGTGGAAAACAATACTCCATGTGACAGGAACCTGAAAAAAAGCAGGAGTAGCTATCCTCTTGGCAGATCATGTAGATTTCAAACCAACCCTGATTAAGAGAGATGAAGAAGGACACTACATCCTTGTAAAGGGAAGAATCCAAGAGGAAGAGATGACAAACATAAATATCTATGCACGAAACACTAGTGTGCCCAACTATATAAAACAAATACTAATGGACATGAAAAGTCATATATGCACTAATACAATTGTAGTGGGGGACCTCAACACCTCCCTGTCACAAATAGATCTAGTCTAAAAATCAGTAAAGAAATACTAGAACTCAATCGAACTCTTGAACAAATGAACTTAACAGATGTTTACAGAGTCTTCCACCCCACAAAATCAGAATACACATTCTTCTCAGCTGCACATGGGTCATTCTCCAAAATAGACCACATACTCACACATAGAACATGTTTAAGTGCAAAGGAATTGAAGTTGTCCCCTGTACATTGTCAGACCATAGTGTGATGAAATTGGAGATCCATAGCAAAAGAAACTCAAAATATTTCATAAACACATGGAAATTGAACAACACACTTCTGAATAACCAATGGGTCACAGAGGAAATTAAAGAAGAAATCAGACAGTTCCTTCAATGAAATGACAATGACGTTACAACATATTGGAATCTATGGGACACAATGAAAGCTGTCTTGCAAGGGAAATTCATAGCAGTGAATACGCATATTAGGAAAACAGAACAATCCCAATTAAACAACCTGATGCTGAACCTCAAGCTTCTAGAAAAACGAGAGCAGGACAACCCCAAAGCTCATACAAGGGAGGAAATTATAAAGATCAGAGGGGAAATCAATGCAATGGAGACTAAGAGAACAATACAAAAAATCAATGAAGCCAAGAGTTGGTTCTTCAAAAGAATCAACAAAATTGACAAACCTTCAGCCAACCTTGTCAGAAAAAGGAAAGAAAAGGCCCAAATCCATGCAATTAGGATTGAAAAGGGTGAAATTACAACAGACCCAGCAGAAATCCAGAGGATCATCAATACCTATTTCCAGAACCTATACGCCAATAAGATCGACAACACAGAAGAAATGGACAGATTCCTAGATACATATGAAGTACCAAAGTTGAACGAAGAAGACCTAAAAATTCGGAACAACCCAATATCAACCAATGAAATTGAAAATGTAATTCAACACTTATCAACTAAGAAAAGCCCGGGCCCTGATGGCTTCACTGCTGAATTCTACAAGACATTTAGAGAGGAACTGCTGCCACTACTGTTTCAACTCTTCAGTGAAATTGAAAGGGAAGCAATACTCTCAAATTCATTCCTGGAAGCAAGCATCATCTTGATCCACAAAGCAGAGAAAGACCCAACTGAAAAAGAGAACTATAGGCCAATCTCACTAATGAACATAGATGCAAAAATCCTTAATAAGATAATGGAAAGAGAATGCAGAAGATCATCAAGAAGATCATAGACCCTGATCAAGTGAGATTCATCACAGGGATGCAGGGATGGTTCAATATACAAAAATCAATCAATGTAATACACTATATCCACAGAGCCAAAGACAAAAACCATATGATTATCTCCATAGATGCAGAAAAAGCATTTGACAAAATCCAACATGCATTTATGATAAAAACCCTACAAAAAATTGGAATAGATGGTCTCTACCTCAAACTGATAGAAGCCATCTATGAAAAACCAACAGCCAATATCGTACTAAATGGTCAAACACTGAAATCCTTCACACTAAAATCAGGAACAAGATAAGGATGTCCACTATCACCACTCTTGTTCAATATAGTTCTGGAAACATTAGCCACGGCAATTAGACAAGAGAAAGAAATAAAAGGAATAAAGATAGGTAATGAAGAAGTCAAATTGTCACTATTTGCAGATGACATGATACTCTATATAGAAGACCCCAAGAACTCCACCAAAAGTCTTCTAGACTTAATAACCAAATTCACTCAAGTAGCTGGTTACAAGGTCAACACACAAAAATCAATAGCTTTCTTCTACACCAATGACAGACTCACTGAGAGAGAAATAGGGCAAATAATTCCTTTCACATTAGCATCCAAAAAACTGAAATACCTAGGAATCATCCTAATGAAAGAAATCAAAGACCTCTTCTCTGAAAACTATGGCACTCTGAAAAGAGAGATTGAAGATGATATCAGAAAATGGACAGACATCCCCTGCTCCAGGGTAAGAAGAATTAATATAGTGAAAATGGCCATACTTCCAAAACTGCTATATAGATTAAATGCTATCCCAGTTGAGATCCCAGCAGCACACTTCATAGACCTTGAGAAAACAATCCAAAAATTCATTTGGAACAAGAAGAGACCAGAATAGCCAAATCAATTCTAGGTAACAGAGACATGGCAGGGGGTATCACAATCCCCAACCTGAAAATATATTACAAAGCTACCATGATAAAAACAGCATGGTACTGGCAAAGAAACAGACTTGAGGACCAGTGGAACAGATTACAAGATGCAGAAACGCCAGACACACTCAGCCATCTCATCTTTGATAAAGGAGCCAAACACCCTCACTGGAGGAAAGATAGTCTCTTTAATAAATGGTGCTGGAAAAATTGGGCTTCAACTTGCCAAAGATTAAAACTAGACCTATATCTCTCACCATGCACTAAACTAAAATCAAAATGGATTAAAGATCTAAATATTAAAATAGAAACTCTGAACCAGTTGGAACAGAGGTTAGGTAGAACCCTTGAAGACATTGGTGTAGGAAAAGATTTTATGAACAAAACCTCAGTTGCCTGTGAACTAGCACAAACAATCAACAAATGGGATCTCTTCTTATTAAAAGGCTTCTGCACAGCAAGAGAAACCACCAGCAGTGTGAAGAGACAACACATAATGTGGGAAAAAACCTTCACCTGCTCTTCCTCAGACAAAGGTCTACTATCTCGAATCTATAAAGAACTTACAAAGATCAGACCTCCCAAATTTAAAGACCCAATCAGAAAATGGGCATCTGAAATGAGCAGACATTTCTCACACAAAGAAGTAGAAATAGCAAATAAATACATGAAAAAATGTTCAACATCACTGGTCATTCGAGAGATGCAAATGAAAACAATGCTGAGATTCCACTTCACTCCAGAAAGAATGGCTGCTATCATGAAATCAACCAATAACCAATGCTGGCAGGGCTGTGTGGAAAGAGGAACCCTGCTCCACTGCTGGTGGGAGTGTAGACTGGTGCAACCACTGTGGAAATCAGTATGGAGATACCTCAAAGAACTAGGACTGGAAGTCCCATTTGACCTTGCTATTCCACTGCTGGGGATCTTCCCCAAAGAATTAAAAGAATCATACCACAGTGATATATGTGCGCCCATGTTCATAGCAGCACAGTTTGTGATAGCTAAAACTTGGAAACAGCCCAAATGCCCATCAACTGGAGACTGGATAAAGAAAATGTGGTTTTTTAATAAAATGGAGTACTACTCAGCCATAAAATATGAGAAATTAGAGACATTAATAGCTAAGTGGATGGTCATTGAGGCAATACTCTTAAGTGAAATAAATAGGACACACATGTGTAAATACCAAATAGTTTCTCTGGTGTGAGAAACTGAAAGTGTAAATAAGGACTAAATGTATAATAGGTAATGTGAAATAGGAAGTAAAGGGGCAAAGGGGAAGGAAGTGGGAGGGCTAGGGGAAAGGACAGAAGGGAATGGGATTAATATGAGAAAACGGAAAAATAGGAACAAAATCTTTGTAAATAGGGAGGACTGGAGGGATTGAAGGGAGGGCTGGGCAAGGGTGAAAAATAAGAACCAAGAGAGATTATGTAAAGGTGCAAATTTCCAAGGATGAATGTCATTATATTGTATACCTAAAATGTACCAATGATTAGAATGAATAATCGATAATGTAAAATAGGAAGAAAAGGTCCAAAGGGGTAGTGGTCGTGGGAGGGGCAGGGGAAAGGAAAGAAGGAAAGGAAAAATGCTGAGAAATGGAAAAAATGGAAATAAAGTCTTTGTAAATAGGGAAGGGTGGAGGGCATGAAGGGAGGGCTAGGAATGGGGAAAAAATAAGAACCAAGATGCATTACGTAAAGGTACAATTCCCAATGAGAAATGTAATTGTGTTGTATACCTACAATGTACCAATAAAAGAATTTAATACATTAAAAAAAAAAAGAAGTACCTTGGAAGACAAATTAATGAAACTAACTCTATAGGAAATATAAAATTTTGAATAGCACTTATTACAAAAAGTATATTCCTAGCTTGAAAACCTAACTATATGACAACAGGCTCATATACATTTTAACTGATAAATTATATCAAACATTTAAAGCAGAAAAGAGAAGGAACACTTCTCCCCTTATTTTAGGAAATCAACATTATACTAATACTAAAACTGGATAAAGATAATAGAAGAAAAAAGTATGAACATAGATAGAAATTTGTGTAACAAACCAATTAGAAGTCAGATCTGGCAGTATGTAGAAAGTGGTTTTATTATAGGGATGGCAGTGTTGGTTCAGCATTGGAAGATCCACCCCCAGAAGTCATCATTTTAATGGAGGAAAGGAAAAACCCATATGATCCTGTCACTAGTTGGAGAAAAAGTATTGGACTAAATTCTACAGCTATTCATGGTAAATGCTATCAGGAGACTAGAAGTAGAACAGAACCTTCTCAACAGATTAAAGACACATGCTCCATACTTCCAGCAAAAATGCCTTATATGAATGTAGAAGATACAATGTTTCTCCCTAAGGTGGGGAACAAGGGCAGATTATACCTACTCTTCATCTGTCCATTAAACTTTGAAACATAGGCCTAAACCAAAATAGTCTGGAAATAAAATGACACAATTAGCACATGACTGGCAAAGTAGATGCAAAATCTTTGTATGTAGATGAAATGATCATCTACAGAGAAAACACTAAAAAATCTCTAGGACACCCTAGAACTTGTATTTGAATTTAGCAGGATTAGAAAACACAAGGTATATATAAAAATTCAGGTCTATATACTTGCTATAAATGAAAAATTCGATATTGAAATTTAAAAGCTATGTAAGAGTACAAAGGACCTAGAAAAGTAAAAAGAAAAAGAAAAAAAAGTGTTGCAAGATGTTTAGTACCTAATTTGAAGACTTCCTGTAAAGCTACAGTAATCAAGGCAGTGTTGGTATAAGGAAAGACATATAGATCATTGGAATAAAACAGAGAATCTAGAAATAGAACCACACATATATGGTCCACTGAGTTTTGAAAGATTATTTAACATTTACATTTTATAGAATATAAATTCATCCCAAGAGCTGAGGAAGACAGTGTTTTCAGCAAATGGCATTAGAACACCTGGCATCCGTATATAAAATTAAACTCAACCCTTTATTTCCATACATAAAAAATAACTTGAAAGGATCTATGAACCTAAATATGAAAGCCTAAAAGTATAAAACTTTAAGGAAGAAATTATATGGGAAAATATTTATGAATTTAGGGTAGGCAAGAACTTCCTAGGATATAAAAAACATGATGTATAAAAGAAAAAAAATTGATGAGATTTCATCAAAATTTAGAACTTTAAATGACATTGTTAAAATGAAAAGTAGTCCTTAAACAGACCATAATTACAATGCATATAACCTATGACCAGAATACACAAAGAACTCTTACAGCTCATTAATAGACATCCTAATTAAAAAGTAGACACAAGATGATAGCCAGTACAGCACAAGGAAAGGTGTGCAACACTAGAATCAGAAAAATGCTAATCAGTACAAGATTGAATTATACACTCATTAGGGAGATGAAGTTAAAAGTTTTAAAAGCCTTGTCATGACTTTTTCTTTTTGTTGGATTCTCCCGCTTTGAGTTTAATTTGTCAAGCCCAATGGATTCATTCTGCTGGGCTTCCTGGGGTTATGATCCTCATTGTCTTTTCCTAGGATATTGTGTAAAATTTTTTGGAGTGTTTGTTTGGTATTCATGAATTTCCTAAGGTTCTCTTTATCATGAAAGTATCTTATTTCTCCATCAATTTTGAAAGATAGTGTTGCAGGGTACATCAATCTGGGTTGGAGGCTCTTTTCCTATAGGGCTTGAAATACATCACCCCAAGCTCTTCTTACCTTAAGGGTTTGCATTGAGAAGTCTGCTGTGATTCTGATGGGCTTTCCTTTGTATGTGATTTCTTTTCTCTCACTGCTTGTAGAATTTTGTTCTTCTGTTGGGTTTCCGGAATCCTATTATATGCCTCTGTGTAGATTTTTTTATCAAGGCTAGTTGAAGTCCATATTATATGCCTCACTTATCTGTATGTCAAATTCTTTTCCCCTGCTTGGGAAGTTTTCTGTCATCACTTCTGTGAAGTTTTTTTATGTCATCTGCACTCTCTCCTGTTTCTTCATTGACCCCGGTCAGTCTTATGTTATTCTTCTTTGCATCGTCTAGCAGCTGTTGGATTGGTTTCTCGTGGTCCCTTACAATTTTAAAGCAATTTTTCTTTTCCTGGTCCTTAATTGCAATCTTATCTTCTATATCTGAAATTCTGTCCTCACATTGGTTCATTCTGCTGTGTAGACTTTCAATGGAGTTTTTAAATCTCCTGGAAATCTGTTTGCATCTGTTTTATGGATTCCATTTGTTTCCTATGTTGGGATTCCATCATGTTCCTCAGCTCTATTTTTTTGTGTTCTCTCTAGATTTATTAATCATGTCTTGCACTATGGGCACAATCTCTGCTATTATTGTGAGAAATTATTTCTGATTTCATTTTTTCCAGATCCTCTTTTGTTGCCCTGTTCATGGAGTCCAGGTGGTTGAGCATCAGATTGTTCCATCTCTTTTCCCCTTGGGGTTGCTGTACGTGATCTGGAAGTCTGTTCTTGAGGCCTGTTTATGTGTCTTCTCATTTCCATAGCAGGGGGTGCTTCTGGCACCCGCACGGCTCTCGTTCTCTGCCCTAGGAGCATGGAATGGTGGCGGAGGGGCCTCCTTCCGGATGCTGGGACTGGCACACCTTCTCTGCCCAAGGAGCATGGAATGGTGGCAGAGCCTCCTTCCAGGTGCTGGGACTGGCTCACTTTCTCTGCCCTAGGAACTTGGAATGGCAGTGGGGAGCCTCCTCCTGGGTGCTGGGATAGACTCACCTCCTCTGCTCTAGGAGCTGTGGAATGGTGGAGGGGAGCCTCCTCGTGTGTGTCTAGCACCATTTATTGAAGAGGCTTTCTTCCAATGAAGGTGTTAGCGCCTCTGTCAGAGATGTGGCTATGTTTGGAGTTGTTTCTGCATATTCTAAACTGTTCCGTTGATTCTCCAGTCTGGTTTTTGGGGTTTGTGTGTGTGTGTGTGTGTGCGCCAGTATCCTGCTGTTTTTATCACAATTGCTTTGTAGTATAATTTCAAGTTGGAGATTGTGATGCTTCTTGCCTTGCCTTTGTTGCCCAGAATTGCTTTTGCTATTCTAGGTCTCTTCTGGAGCCAAATGAATTTTAGGACTGTTTTCTTTAATTCTGTGAGATATACTATTGGAATTTTGATTGGGATTGCATTAAATCTGTGTAAGTTTTTGAAGTATGGTCATTTTCACTATATTGGTTCTTCCTACTCAAGAACAAGGGATATCTTTCCATTTTCTCTATATTCATAGTCATTGTCTGCCTCATTTTTAATGATCATTTAGTTTTTCTTTCATGTATTATTCAGTGAGTTACATTTACATGTTTTAATGTTGGACCAACCTTTTATTCCTGGGAGAGACTTTACTTGGGTGATGTATGTTTTTATGTACTGCCAGATTTCATTTGCTAATATAAAGTCCCTGTGATTTTACATAGTAACTTCCATATACTTTTCTCACTGCTTTTGAGTAGAAACTAAGAATGTCTTGGAGAAACTAAGAATGTCTTAAGTGCTGTCCCAAATTTGCCACTGAGAAAATACTTAATTAAAAAAAAAAAATCCCTCAAAATCACATGATCTGGCTGAGGGTGTAGCTCTGTGATAAAGTACTTTCCTAGCACACACAGGCCTTCAATTCAGTCTCTAGCATGAAGGGGAAAGATGGATTAAAAATACAGTTTGCATTTGGTGTACCAATGATGATAAAGTGTAAATTTTTAAAGGAGCCCTAGGTAACTTGCATAATAAAAAATCCCAGTAGTAAAGATGTTAGCTGATTTGCTCCCCTCGGTTTAGAGTGGCTGGCCCCAAATTCCTACCTAAAATGGTTAAGGGATGCAATGAAACTAGAGGTAGAGCTAGGGGTCTTTGAACCTTCAATTATAAACTAGTCATTTCCTTATTAATGTTACAGAGCAACAAAAATAGAAATTTTTCTAAAGGTATTTTTATTCACATTCTACATAAGAGTGAGAAATTAATTGTTAAATATCTACAGCAGGGAGCTAAGGCTGTGTGCCCCGTCCACCCCTCCACTGCTGTGCAGGCTATAGGGCTGTGCATTAGGGTTCCGTCTCCCACATGAAACTGTGGAAGGTGTGTATCATAAGTAGGTGGGGTTTCTGCTCCCAGAAGAAAGTGGAAAAGGAAAATAAACATTCTCATTTCAAAGCAATTTGTGTTAGAGATAACCAGCAAAGTTCTTTTTTTAGTTGTATGGTTTATGAATAATGTCAAACTTATTTGAAAATCAGATCATTTAGAAGGTTTCTTGCATGTTGAATGGTTAAAACTGATTATTGAACTAAAGAAAAATTTTAGAAAGAAAACGAAAGAATGCAACTTTTTTACAGAATAGTATAAATGTTTATTTTCTGTATGATTTACTTTCCTGTCCTGTTTTTACAATATAGAAAAGCGTATTCTTTGAATAGCTCTAGTAAATATAAATTTAATCATTCTATCTTGGGATGTAAATAGAGCTAAAAAGTTATATACCCAATCTTCCCCAAATAGTCTTTTAAAATGGTTGAATGTGGCTATTAATGTGGTTCAACAATTTGATGCAAATGCCTAAATACAAAAAGTTGTTTAGTAAGTACTGCACAGGAAGAAAAAGGGCTTAATACTTCAGATAGCCTCTTGAAAATCAAAAACCTAGTAGCATGTGATTGCACCTTCAAATTTTTACAAGCAAAACATTCTTAAGCAATGCCATCATACATAATCTACAATTGTAATCAAAATTCACATTTTCTGCACACTGTATATAAATACACATCACAATGGTGCAATTAGAATTAACACAGAATATATACAAAATGAACAAAGTTTAGGTTTAGACCAAAAATTTATTGCAATTTTTGAAAAATAACTTGATTAGGTATTATTTTATCCTCTTACACTAATTTACATTTATACAAATTTTAATTAGGCATACTAGATTGAGGTGCTAAGAATGTCTGCACTATCTACATTTAAAGTTACTGCACTATACTTCTTTAAATCCAGATTTCAAAAGGAGGATACTTTAATGAACAATGGAATCCTCTTTTGGATTACTTAATTTCTATTGCCTATATCTTGCATGTTGATATGAACATATATACACAATACATACAACTATAGAGTCCTTGTAGAAAATATAATAATCATATATACTGATAATTACTGAGGATTAAGGTACCTAACAAAATGCCTAAATTCCAACATGGTTTGTTTTGTCATAAAATCAAGAGTCCTACTACAATAGGCTCTTAAATTCATAATTTAATTACTGAAAATGATTTAGCCTATTTTACCAATTACATGAAAACACACATGCCTTCAGCTTACCAAATCACTGGCTAAAAACAATGCCATAATAAACTTCCCTCATAAAAAGAAATTCCATTATAATTTTGAAAGCTTTGCTAGGAGACCTATTTCAGTAATCAAGTAAAAGCCATATATTGGTCTGAAAGTTCTTAGTTCAAACGTCAACAAAGAGAGCCATATAGAGAAAAATCCTTCCTTAAATTCATCTCTTACAGCTTCAATATTCCTTATTTCTCCATCCAAGCTAAATTTTATACTTGATAATTATATGAAGTTCTATAATATCTCTACATAATTTTTACTTATATTCACACACCTCTCACTTTACTAGTAGCCAGTAATCACTTTGACACAACTTATTTCAAACACATACCACTTCTGTGAAAATGGAGACAGCTCAGAGCATTCTTAGCCATTCCTCATTACAGAAACACAATGCACACCTTCTGATAATTATTTACTGTCTCTTCACTTGTGCGTTTGTGTGAAAAAACAATTTTTATTTTAAAATTGTGCCTGGGGATTGCTGCCTCTTTTGATATTCCAGAATCCAGGCAAAAAGCTGATTTTTTTTAAAAAGAGTGTTTTTTGGAACACAAAATGCCATTTGAATACATTCCATAAGAATTTATGTAGACCTTTTACCTGTGTATATTCTAGATTAGAAGCAAAGAATGACTGCACAGGACCAATGGTGTTTTGACTTTTTCTACTGAACAAAGCCATACAACACCACATATAAATTACTTAATTTATAAAATGTTCTTTGTTGATAGTATCAGAAAGTTAGAATATCTAATCGTTAAGAAACCCAAGCAAATTAAAAATCTATATAATAAAAATTAAAAAGAAAAATTCAATTTAGAAGGGGTGTAAACAGAATTAACTAAGATTCCAAGTTCGATCCCCAGTACCAAAAAAAAAAGAATTAACTAAGATTTAAAATGTATTAATTTCCTCAATTAAAATTTCTTCTCTTTCAGTATTATAATTTCAGATCTCTTAAAACAAGGACTGAGTTGAAATACAGTAATCGTTAACTTATCCAGAAAATCAAGGGTCCTTGAACCCTACATTTTCTGTACAGTTCCATTTCTCCATCTTTTATGCACAGGTCAGCAGTTCATGGCACAAGGGTCACTTTTCGCTTTTCCTGCAGAGTTGATGACACTCATCAGACAGCGTCCAAATTCCTCCAGTATCATTCGCTCAGCAGCTGCCTTTGACTTCCCCTTCTTGTCTGCTTGCTCTGCCTGGGCAAGCAGGCAGTTACATGTGGCTTCAGCTACTTCCTTGGTGACAAAGGTGAATGGCAACCTGAAATGATGTTGAGAGAGAAACAGAAAGGTGGTGATGCCTGAGCAACGACAGCAGCAAGATCTTCTCCATAGAGTCCAGTATCTGAGTGCCACACCATACACAAACATCCTAAAGAGCTTTGGGGTCATGCTGGGTTTAGCACGGACATATCTAAAACACCATTCAGGAAATACAGTATTTAACACAGAATACATGATCGATTACTGACACAAAACACGTGGTCAATGACCTACCTACATGTAGTAAGTAGGTAATTCACCACTAATACCAGATTTCTCATTGGGCTCACTAAAGAAATAATTCTACATGTCCCATGGACATCTTTGTAATTGAAGTCCTTGCAGCTCATGAGCAAGACTGTGCCACTGTGGGTCTCTCTTTATTCAGAGCTGTTTGTCCAGAGCCAAAAATGGCACCTGACCGAGGCAATATGCCCAAGGAATGGCTGAGTAATACTGGGAATACTGTATGATTCCCAATACTAAGGACCATCGCTGGGGCAACCTTTAAAGAAAGCACTTTCCCACATTCCCTCATACCAAATGAAACAACCACACATGCACACCAGCACCTTGCTGTTCCTCAAAACACACGACACAAGGGGAAAACCAAACCCTGTTCTCTACCATGCCCTTTTTAAAGACCTGAACCACTGAGCAGTGAATTAGACAGCAGCTCCTCCTAAGCCTATGCTATTGTGGCCAGGTCTCCAAGCCTGAGAGATTAAACCAGGAAACCTGACCTAACCACAAACTCAGCAGCCCATCAGTGAACAGTCACTCCTAGAATACTGCCATCTATGTCAAGGAAGCCTGAAGGTAAGGCCCACTCTCACAAGGGAACATAATTGAAATTCAGGATGCCATACTATTGCACAGAATCTTTAATGTACAAAAAACCATTTGAAATTAAATCATGGTAACATTGTAGAATTACTAATACTACATAATAAAAGTGTTCACTACAAAATACTTGGAAATTAAAGGGGACTAAAAGGAAAGAAAGAGAATTCCAGAAGTACTGGTGCACACCTGTAACCTCAGCACTGGGGAGGCTGAGGCAGGAGGATCATGAATCCAAGGCCAGCCTGGGCTACACACTGAGACCCTGTCTCGAAAAGTACCAATCAATCAATCCAAAAAACCCACAAGAGTTCCAGATTTTAAACACTCGAACAAAGGTTTATTAACATGCTGATGTAACTTTATACTGGCTTTTTTAAAAAGAAGGTTTTTATTGTATTGTGTAACTTCGTATTTTCATTTCCTAGCATAAATATTTTCCCAAGTGGAAAAATTTTATGTTTTACCTTACTATACCTTTAATCTCCACATGAAGATTAGACTTACTCATCTAAAAGATTATTAAAAGGCCAACAAGTATTCATGCCATAACCCTAACTAATGTATCTGCCCATTTCCACTTCTGTCAAGAAACATCTGTGTAGTCCAGGTGTGAGAGTTCATCAGAATAGCTGAACTATTTTGTACAAAAAGACAGCCTTATTTATTTTTATTTTTTCTGGTACCAGGGATTGAACTCAGGACCTTGTGTTTATAAGGCAAGAGCCAGAACCACTGAGCTAAATCCTCAGCCCCTTTTTCATTTTTTTTTTAATGGGACCGAGGATTAACTTCAGGACCTTCACACTGAGCAATATCTCCAGTCTTTTCATTTTTTTTTCACTATGAAACAGGGTCTTGCTAAGTCTCTCAGTTGCCTGGGCTAGGCTCTATTTGTGATCCTCCTGCCTCAGCCTCCTTGAGTGCTGGGATTACAGGTGCATGCCACCACAACTGGCCAAAAGCCTTACTTTTATAAGCATTGGATCTTAGTTCGACTTAAAGGGCTTATTCCACTTAACTTCTCAAATTAATCTAATAACAATAAAAGACTACAATATCAGAGTATGATGGGTAGTTCCAATAGGATGGGAAAAGTGCTTCAAGAATATAGAAAAAGGGCCAGGGATTTAGCTCAGTGGTTTTGCTGCCTGCTGTGCAAGCGCAAGGACCCAAGTTCGATCCCCGGTACCAAAAAAAGAATATCGAAAAAGAGGTAAGAAAATGCAAAGATATGAGTAATTAACCTCATCAAAAAAGGTGTAAAAAATTTGGTTTTTTATAGGTGTTTCTCAAATTACATAGTACTGCCTCTTAGTAGGGAGAAATCTAATTAAATTAAGCACAACAAACTAAAGCATCACTTTGTATTTTAGAATTGCACAACGTATCTGACAGTGATTTTTCTGTTATCCTTAAATTCCTTTAAAAACAACTAAAGATGGAAAGAAATACAAAATTCAGATTTGAACTCAGCTTTGAATCCCCCAAAAGAAACATTACCAAAAATAAGAATTTGAGAAACATTATAGAAAGACTTTTAGAAGATGCAAACTTACTTTCCTCCTCCACTATTCAAAGCTGGCGCTGGCCGAGTAAGCAGGTCGGAAATCTGAGAGGACAGCTTGGTCTTGGCCGCTGTCTGCTGCTGCACCCTAACTTCAGCTGCATCTGCCAAGTGCATCAGTGTCTTTCTTTCTGGGCTTTCTTCAAAATTTTTACAGCCAATACACTTGCATATCGAGGAACACATTATTTTTGCCTAAAAGATTAACAAAAGAGGAAGTTTCCTAATCAAAACCTATAAGCAGATGCCACAATCAAATCAACAAATAATATTACCTGGCCAACTGACATTAAGGTTAGATGGAAGCACCTTTTGTGACAAAGACTAATTAGGATAACTACACATGTGGACCAGTCAGGAGAGGCTGAACTGTTCAGGTCCTTTCCTGTCAACTCCACCCACTGAGTACAGATTCTCTCCCACCAGGAATGACACAGGTTCTCTGTAAGGAGTGTGAATGAGACACTAAGGTATCACCAATGACAGCTATTCAGAACCCAGCCACTTTAAACAAATCATCATTGACATGCCAGTGACCACACAGTTTCACACGAAAAGGATTTCAACCATACTAGAGTAGTGATGGTGAGCCTTTTAGAGCTCTCAATGATAACACCTGCTGTGGCACATACGCCATAGGTTTGCCACCATTGTTAATGGGTTTATTTTCTGCTTTTTGGTGAACCTAGGAATCAAACACAGGGTCACTTTACCACTGAGCCACATCCCTAGCCCTGTGTATTTATTATTTTGGGGGCAAGGCCTCCCTAAATTGCCCAGGCTGGCTTTGAACTTGGAAATCAGACCCCGAACAGCTGGGATTACAGACATGTGCCCTCCATGCCTGGCTGATGTGCCACGTTGACTAGATACTTCCCTCACTGAACTATCTTCCCTCTCCAGATCCCCAACCTCCTCAATGATCAGGAACCAGTGTGTCCTTCCATGTAAAACATAAAATATATTTACATGAAACGGAGGCCTTACGTCCAAATAGCAGTTAATAAATACAGAATTCTCTCTTTGAGTTTTTAGTTTGTTTTACACAATCATGTACCTGCCTTTCAGCATCTTGCTTTCGTACATGGCAAGAACTAATGGGGTTCCTCTAACCTGTCACCTGGCACAGCTGGAATACATTATCTTTAATGGCTGGGTGGAATTCCTGGTATATATGTGCCACATTTTATTGGGCATTTATTCCTCCACTGATGGGTATTCAGTTTCTCGTTCCATTATCCACAAATAATGCATGAAAAGATTTGGGGCGGTAAAAATTATGATGTTATTTTTCTGAGTTAGTTTTAGAACAGGGCTCACTAGTCAAAGTATATGTAGCTTTCAATTTTAAGAGATGTGGTCAGATTTTTTTTTCAGCTGTAATACTTCACATTTCATCACCAATGTATAAATTAAGGCTTTCTATGTTCCCTACAACAATGGATGTAATAACTTAGTATTTGACGATCTCATTGAGGAGAGCACTGTTCTTTACATTTTCTTGGCTCTTAATGAATTCCTTTCATGTAAATTTAAATAAGCAAAACTACTGTCTATCTCCGTATAGCACCTAGCAAGATAAATTGACCATATTATGAATACATTTACTCTGCTTCTTTGTGTGCATGCATATGTACGAGTGTGTATAGAGAGGGAATGAAGATTGAATCCCAGGTACTCTCTCACTGAGCTCCATCCCCAGCCCTGTCTGTCTATCTGGCTGGCTGTCTATGCTATCCTCCTGCCTCAACCTCTCCAGTGCTAGGAATATAGGTGTGTACCACCACCATACCCGGCTGCCCTGGTTCTTTCTTACAATACACAAATGAGTTCTATTTATCAAAGCATTAATGACTATACATTTGAATTAAATGGATTACTGTCAGCCTGTGTGGGAATCCAACCAAGTGACATTTTTATTAAGCCCTGAAGACAGAAAAAAATCCCTGGCCTTGAAGCAGGGGGAGGTATCAGTGGTGATAATTTGGACTGTTTTTTTAATTTGTTTTTTGTGGTGCTGGGGATCATGTCCAGGGCCTTGTACACTAGGCAAGTGCTTTACTACTGAGTTCCATCCCCAGCCTAGGACAACCCTTGGTCTCAGGACTATGCCCAGAGCACAGGCTGTTGCACACACACATGTATTTCAGAAAAGCCTGCAGAGAGCAGCAGGCAATGCTGTCTCTTGGTTGAAGACACCACTGTAGTTTGTAAACCTCTGTGACATTGCTATTTTTATTGAAACTTGACATGCAGGTGCTGTGGTGTTCATGCTGTCAGTCATGAAGCAGCAAATCAGCAGCAAGACCCCAGCTGTACCAACGAGCACAAGGCTCACTGCCCTGAAGCCGATTCCTCCTCAGCTGGGGCCCTGGAACCAGCTGTATTATTTCCAACACTAACACAAAATGACTCCCAATTGTCATGGAACACTTTTGCAGTGTGTTCAACTAAAGCTGTTTGCCAAAGGCAGTTAGGAGATGCTCCCTGCAGCATCTCACCTCGTAGCACTCACAGTAGTTCTTGAGACACCCTGAGCGCTTACAGTTACAGCCCTTGCTGTGCCGTCGGTCTGACTCTCCCTCCTTCCCTTTCCCAATCTTCGGCTTGAAGGCTTCTGGATTTCTGTCCAGGCAGGCCTGCCAAACACACCAGTGTCAACTGCACTGAAGTCACAGCACATTATGCATACACACCACATAGGTTATTAGACTTTCTTTATAAGACAACTGGGTTCTTTAAAATAAAACCAGAAGAAACTAGATTTTTGTCAGATAAAAAATAAAAAATAATCACCTTTATTGCTTTTTGCCTTTCATTTTCATGTTCCAAATTGTTGTAACAATTAGTACAATTGCAGTTGTTGCAAAATTCACCATTTGCAAAGCAATCACAATATCTGGAAGGTGAAAACCAGTCTAAGATTAAAAGTCGATGAAATAAAGCTAGTAACTAGATAATTATATATATACACATGCATTATGCTTGTGATAAAGCATTTCAGAAACAAATTTACCCAGCACCACCTAGTTGCAGAGTTAAAAAAACAGGTGGTCAGGCTCAAAATTTAAGTCACCAACTCCTAGAATTTGGGCCTAGAAACTTAGTCTAAATAGTAACAGTTGTCAGCATAAGATCTATAGGATTTTATGTGCCCCAAAGTGAATTATTTCAGAATCCT
This sequence comes from Heterocephalus glaber, assembly GCF_053883595.1. Lineage (NCBI taxonomy): Eukaryota > Metazoa > Chordata > Mammalia > Rodentia > Bathyergidae > Heterocephalus > Heterocephalus glaber. Next base: position 49,219 of record NW_028258423.1, on the reverse strand, counting down.
GATAAAGGAAAAACACAGCTTAAGCCAGAGCAGTGTTGCTTTGCCTTCTGAGTCCCTCAAAGGCAGTGCCACCCCTGAACTACTGCATCTTCTAGCTGAGCACTGCAGACCAAACACGAGGTCGTAAGTGTCTGTCATTAAGGACATGAACTGTGTCTGTCTCATGCTGCATGTCCCTAGCCGATAACTCATGTATCACCACAGAGAACTCCAAAGCACTGCCTTTCATCCATGAAGGAAACTATACTTCTATACTGCTATAGGTGCTCATGCACTTGTATGTTTATTTAAATTACTTAGACTTATGAAATTGGCCTGTTAAGAGTTTAAATTAGGTCCATTTGTTTTTAAGAGCATTTCTAATTATATAAGGTAAGCAAACAATAGAAAAAACACTTACAATTTCAAACACAGAGATTTTGTACAATTACAGGGCTTTCTGGGCCGACTGGCAGACTCTGATGGGATTATCCTATACAGACACACAAAAATATACATTTTAATCCATTTAACATAACCATTTAAAACTATGAAAGTCTCCAATCTATTAATTTCTCCTGAAATAAATCTTGAACAAAAGTATTCATCTCTAATAAAAGTCTATTTTGTAAATATGTATTTTAAAGTTATCAATAGCTATAAAGAACACTTCTCATATACCCTTCCTTCTGAAAGAACAAAACTTGAAAACAGGTCAAAACCCTTGGACTTCAATTATACAAGACAGGGGCCAGGGATTTAGCTCAGTGGGTCCGCCACCTGTCTTGCATGCACAAGGACCCGAGTTCGATCCCCAGTACCAAAAAAAAAAAAAAAAAAAAAAAATATATATATATATATATATATACACACACACAAGACAGTGAGAAGGGTGGGGGAGGACCGGGCTTTGGAAAAGGACAGGTGCCCTGGAATTAACCATGCAAGCACTGCTTCCACACCCAGACTGCAAAGATGGAACCAAGACGTCAACAAACAGGAAGAAAAACCAAAAACCTCACATAATTTAAAAATAGTTAACATCATTTTAAACACATATGCAGAATGACAGAGTGAGAGACAGAAAGAGAATAAATGTGGAAAAGTTGGTGGATCTGAGTAAAGGGTATCTGGAGATCTTTGTTTCTATAACTTGTTTGTTTGATATTTGAAAATAAAAAGCACTTTAGAGGACTGTTTATATAGCTTTAAGGGAAAAAAAATCAAATGTGATGTATTTTGGAATAAATATACTTAATGTTGGATTTAAGTCAACCCGACAACTTAAAGCACTCACCCATTGAATGGAAGCCTTGCCTGGGTCTGGATCCCAGGCGTCCCAGTGAAGTTAGAGTTGCTTGCTATGGACACATATGAAGACTGCTGTAGCTGTGTGTAAAGAAGGTGAGTTAAGATCATATCTGAAAAATAGACAACACTCTGAGATGCAGTGATCATGAGAAGCACAAATTCATCAACCAAAGTAGAAAACAATATAATGAAGAAGTCATATAAACACTTCCTGCAACTACTTTATTTTTTTGAGACAGGGTCTAACTATGTAGCCCAGGCTGGCCTCAAAATCAAGATACAGCCTTCTGCCTCAGCCTCTCTAGTGCTGAGATTACAGGTATGCACCACCATGCCCAGCTTCATGGAGCTCTTTGTAAGACCCAAACCAATACTAGAGGTGAAATAACATGAACAATTTAGTATACTAATACTAAATACTATAAATGTAAAAAAATTATTTCCTAAGAGTATGTTAGAACTATGGGAAATTCTAGATGGATACCCTACAAATACTGAAATAAACTTTATTGGTTAGAAAAATGCACATAAAATACATACTATATTGATCACACTACAAATCATAGATAATGAAGTTAAGTGCATAAGTGAGCTTCATTTTATGGGATTTCTTTTTCTTTATCCCTTTTTTTCTTTCTTTTCTCCCTCCCTCCCTTCTTCCTACCCTTCTTGCAGTGCTGGTGGTGGAACATGACCTTGTGCGTGCTGGGTAAACATTCTATACCAACTCAGCTACATTCCCAGCCCTACACTGACTTCTAAACATAGAAAAGGTATAATAAAAATACTGACTGGGTGTGGTGGTGCACATGGCAGCCTCAGCACCCCGGGAGGCTGAAACAGGAGGCTGACAAGTTTGAGCCCAGTCTGGGTAACTTAGCAAGACTGTCTCAAAGACAAAAAACAAACAAAAAAGGTCTGGGGATGTTGCTCCATACAGAGGGCCCAGTTCAATCCCCAGTACCACAAGGGGGTGTGGTTGGAGGACTTGAAAGAACATTTGTTGCTTGTAGTGGTATATGCCAGTAATCCTAGCAGTTTGGGAAGCTGAGTCAGGAAGATGACAAGTTTGATTCCTGCCTGGGCAACTTAGTGACATGCTGTCTCAAACAATAAAAGGGGCTGTGGATGTAGCCCAGTGGTAGTGCACCTGAGTTTGATCCCTAGTGCTAACAAAACAAAACAAACCTGAACATCAGTCCACATACATTTCATTAAAGTACAAGTATTTCTTTCTATTTCCTCTCTGACAATGGAAGTCAATCCATTCAATACTTAGAACACTGTTTAATCTTTGCATGACAAAGAAAAACCTCCATCTGCTTCCTGCTAGTGGTGCACCACACCTGGACAAAAGGCTAGTGCATGACTTCCATTCTATCGAGGGCTCAATGACAGTGGCTCAGCCACTAAAGACACCTGGAAAATCCTCCCATGGTTTACTTTCCAAACACAAGCCAGTGGCATCCTATTGTGAAGAAGAGCAATATCACAGTCATAGTCTTTCTAAAGACACTGGGACTTTGCCAACTTTAACTTTCTCCATCTCCAAGTCTTGCCTGTCACCAACCAGCACACAGCTCCAAACTGCCTACTTTTTTTATCTGACTTGTGTCATATATTCCTAAATGCTGAAAACACATAGAAATAAACTCACATGCTTCAGATAACACTTCAAGATTTTAGAAAGAGCCATGTTAATCCTGATTCTGATGCTCCTGAATAGTTTCAGAATGTGGTGGTACTAGACGTCCTAGACCCGATCTCATTTCTGGAACACAGTGACTTCACCTTCTCCACATACCTGAGTGACATACTGAGCCGGAAGCACTGCATAGCCCACATTCCCTGTCCCTGGGGCTGGGGCCAGGACTGTTCCTGGAGGCAGGTTGGTGAGGTTGGGCTGGATCTGGGGCAGTGGTGTGGCGGGCATGATGAGCCGCTGCTGGGGCTGGGTATTGGTTACAATCTGTGAAGTTGGGTTGATTGGTTTTGGAACAACCTAAAAAAGGGAAATTTTGTGCTCAATGGTCACAATAATAAATTTTATAGCTGTTCAATTCAGTATCAATCTCTTATACCTAAATCTCAACTCTGAACTTGAACAGTAAATTATCATTTGGGAGAAACCAAGAAAGAAGTTATGTGATACTCACTTGTTTGACAGCCTGCGCTGGGACAAAGGGGACTGACATCCGCACTGGGGTTGCATTAACAACCACAGGCTTTGCTTTTAAAAGAAGAAAAAAATATGAACAATTTATAGAAAATAGTACTCAAAACCCTTAGAATACTTAGCTCCCTTCAAGTTATACTCAGCAAGGAGTATAAGGAATCCCATGTGCTGCCTACTTTGCATCATCTTTTACCAGTTACTGCTCAGAACTGTCCACCCTGTCCACCAGAGAACTCACATCTGAGCAGCCACAGTCTGCTGAGGAGAGAATGTCTATAGGCTCAAGATGCTCTACTGAAACTATTTCAATCTGTACGTACACGACTTACACACTCAGTGTTCAATCCAGCCAAATGCAATGTATAAATAAAAGAACTGCAACTCATAAGCTTGGATGACAACACTGCTCTCTACATTACTATTTCTAATTGCTGTGTTTCTATCCAAACCAGAGAAAAATATTGTTCTTGCATAATTCAATATTTATAGAATAAATACTAAAAGGCAGCATGGCAAAATGACTAAGAATACGGGTACTAAAATCATAGACCCAGGGAGCTCAAATCCCGGTTGTGACACTTTTTTAAACTCTATCTCCCTGACTCCTTGTTGCCATCTGGTTAAGCATCTATTCTCACAGCATCCAGACTTAGTATGTTACCATCAGAAATGATTAGAACAGTGCCTAACAGGGCCAGGGATTTAGCTAAGTGGTGCCGCCACCTGCCTTGCAAGCTCAAGGTCCCAAGTTCCATCCCCAGTACCCAAAAAAATTTTAAATTAAAAAAAATAGAACAGCGCCTAATACACAGTAAGTGCTCCATGATTGTTAGTTTCCATTACTGTCACTGCTGTTATTACAATCATAGCTACTATGGAAATTGCATCACTGCCAGTGTTCCGGGGAAACTAAAGCATAGGACCCTCTGCTTGCAAGGAGATTACATTCTAGTAGAATAGATCAGCCAAGTCCCAAGTAAAAGAAATACTACTGAAGAAAATAAAACAAATTCTGGGATTTCAAAGGATAGAGAATGCAAGTCTTATTGGCAGAGATTAAGAATATAGAAGTCTTTCTCCTAGCTAGGGCTGATGGTGCATGCCTATAATTCCAGTACTCTGGGAGGCTGAGGCAGGAGAAACACAAGTCTAAGCCCAATCTGGGCAATTCAGTGAGACCCTGTCTCAATAATAACAAGGGCTGAGGTTGTAGCTCGTTGCAAAGGCCCTGGGTTCAACCCCCAGTACAAAAGAAAAAAAAAACTGAGAAGTGGAGGGGGTGCAGAGGTGGAAAGATGAGACCTAGGGAGGCAAGGAACATGACTTCCACCACAAGGTGGGGAGCTGCAGTGCAGGGGATAGGCAGGGCACAGGGAGTGGCCACTGCAGGGCTCTCAGGAACCAGGAAAGTAATGATTGTGAGAGGCACATACTCAAGGACAAGTTGACCTAAGGAGGACGAACATGATACAGAGAAGTAACAGGTAACATGCAAGAAGAGGTCAGTGCTGTCCAGGGGAAGGGGAAGTGCCGCTCTTGAAGCCTCCTCCTGTCATCCCACATGGGAAGAGTATAAGAAGGATGACATCTCTCTGGGCCTCGAGATGGGTGGAGACAGTAAGATCACACTGCTGTCACAATAATGGAAAGACCCCAGAAGGCCTATCATGACAGTAAGAGTTTTTTTGTTTATACTTTTTTTCCCATACTGGGGATCGAACTTGGGACCTTGCACTTGCAAGGCAGGCGCCAGAACCACTGAGCTAAATCCCTGGCCCCTTTGTTTATACTTTTGATGAAGACAAGAGGGCTGATAGCTGAGGACAGAAGAGCTGAGAGTACTGAGAGAGATCTGGCAAGAGGGATCTGAAAGTGCAGGCCACAGCACCAGGTACACACTAGGGGAGCTCCAGAGTGGTAGGAACAGTGACAGCTGCACAACTCTTGGCATTCACTGAAATCCTGTACTCTGTACACTTAAAAGGGTGAATTCTGAGCCAGTGTAGAAGTGCACACCTATAATCTCAGAACTCTGGGATGCTGAGTCAGGAAGACTGCAAGTTCAAGGTTGACCTGGGCAACTTAGTGAGACCCTGTCTCAAAATAAAAACGAAAGAGTGAATTTTATGGTACATATATAAACTATATCTCGCTAAGTTTGTGACACAGAAGGAGTATATGACTGTGAAATAAGGGAATGCTGACAAAGCCAGGCACAGTGGTAAACATCTGTAGTCTCAGCTACTCAGGAGGCTGAGGTGGAAGATTCACCGAGCCCATGAGTTCAAGGACAGCCTGGGCAACAGAGCAAGACTCTGTTTCAAGATAAAAAAAAATAAAAGAGAGGAGCAGTGACATCCAACATCCACCCAAGGCTGCTTCTGCTCTGGCTTGGTTCTTCTCAGTGAGAGGAAAGCATTAGTGAAGTTACACTAACTGCTGCAGACTGTCTCAGCCACACTAGGAGTGACAGGGCAAATGTGGCATGCACCTGCAACACAGGCAGCACCCTCTACACCTGCTCCTGAGCACACAGGGCAGTCCTGAAGCCAGGGCAAGATCCTGCAGAGTAGAGGACTCATTTCCTGTCTGTTGTTGAGAGTGTGGGCAGGCGTGGCCCACTGTACCTGCATCCAACCCACCAGAGGCGGGCAGAAACACAGGCACTAAGAGCACACGGAGTCTCCCTGACCCACGGAATGAGGGCAAAGTGAAAGGAATGGTCAGACACAGCACCCTAACAACGTGGAGAGGGGAGGGCATAAAATGAAGCCAACAGCCGTGTTTCTCCTCCTCCTCCGTCAGTGTTTCCTGCTTCAGTGTATGACTACTGCAGTTTTCAGAAAAGCTGGCATCATCTTCCATTGTGCAGTTCTCAAAGGAACGCTAAACAACTCTTTTTTTTTTTTTGGTACCAGAGATCGAACTCAGGACCTTGCACTTGTGAGGCAGGCGGTGGAACTACTGAGCTAAATCCCCGGCCCAACAGCTCTTTACAATAGCGTCTTTTCAAGCTTCAGTAACCAGGCCAGAAAGTGTCTGAGGCTTTCTAGTTTGTGAGATAAGCATCTGCCCTCCTCAGAGAGCAGAGTCCCTGCTGAGGAAGCCAGCCAGGCAACCCGGGGCCCAGAGACACCACTCCTCACACAGCTCTGGGGAAAAATGTGCAAGACAAGCCCTGCTCCTGTGGCCTTTAAGTAAATCCTTCTCGGGAAATGAGGACTCCAGAAAGGCTTGTTAATATATTTGATGAACCAGAGCAACTCATTAGAGTACCCTAAAAAACACTATAAATTTATCTCATTATCCCTATAAAGTAATATAACATATGTACTCAGATCTTTTACAGAACAGGAAAGAAACACAAATACAGGTGAATATAAGATAAACTGTACAGCCAGGATGTGTGATGGGTTTGAAGAAATACAGAGAGGAAGAAGGAAGTGAAGAGACAGACAACGTGGACGGGAGAATGCAAGAAAAGGAAGTCAGCTGGGCATGGTAGCACGTGCCTATAATCTCAGCACCGAGGCAGGAGACTGTAAGTTCAAGTCTAGCTGGGCAACTTAGCAAGATCCTGACTCAAAATAAAAAATATAAAGGGGTAGAGCAGCCTAGTTCGGGGAAGAGGGAAGAAAATGAGGGGAAGGGAAGAGGCCCAAGGAATAAGCTGGGGAAACAGCAGCACTGCCAGAAGAGGAAAAAAGTAGAGAGACACAAAAGATAGACACAAAGTTAGAAAAGGCAGCACTGGGACATACACTAGAATCCTAAATGTGCAGTCTATTCCTTCACTTTCCTGGGTCTTCAGCTTCCTTTCATCTATATCAAAAATTTGTTCATGCCAATAAGAAAAGTGTTAACTCTGTCTTAAAAAAATGGATTCTCCACACTTGTACACACGCACGCGCGCGCAATAGAACCAACAGCATCAAATGACTATCTCCATCATCATAACATCTAAGCACACTAGGCTGGATACATATGAAAATGTGTTTACTCCATTGTCTCAAAGGTGAGTGAGCTACCAATAGGTAGTCTTTGTACCCTACCACTGAGCTATCAGAGCTGTATTCCCAGACCCTCTATTACTTTAATAAACAATTAATCATTCACTAGCCATCAACTGCCTTTTTTGGTTTTTTGTTTGTTTTTGTTTTTTGAGACAGTGTCTTGCTATGTAGTTCAGATTGGCCTTGAACTTGCTATGTAGTCCAAGCTGGCCTCAAACTCCCAGTGATTGATCCTCCTGCCAATCCAAGTGCTGGAATTACAGATGTATACCACCACACCTAGCCTCAACTGCTTTTTGACATTGGTAAAATATAAAGTGGTTTTTCATAGAAAAACTCAAGCCCTAAACTATAAATATCCTTTTTCACGACATTCAGTTTTTTACAAAGTAGAAAAATATGAGAAAGATTATTTATGTGTCTGATGCAGGTCGTAGGAAGGATTAAACAGAAACACAGAAAATAGAAGGACCACAAAGAGGGATATCTTCTAGGAAAACTACAACTGAGCAAGAACATGTTAGTCACTTTTTATTAGCAATTACTGATTCAAAATAAGTACTACTCAAAATTAGAGAAAAGCAATATTAAATTCCTACTTATTTGTACCTTGCCTATTGGTCATTTCAACTGACCCGAACCCTACCAAGGAGCTGCGTAGTTTTAAAACTAAAATAAATAATTTAAGTCTATTCCAATGGCATTAATGGTGGGATTTAAACCAGTGATAAAATAGCAAACCACACATTTCCAAGTACAGTCACTGGGACTATCCAGTATTATAGCACAACTCTAGCCACCGACCTTTAGCAGGAGGAAATGTTAGTTACATGCCACTCTAATCTATTGCACTGTCTCCTGCAACAGCTGTGAAGTCCAGCTGCCAGCTGAAATGAGCACTTAATTAAAACTTCAGCAAGAACAGGATCGATGCTCTGTAATAACCCCAGAAGCACTCACCACTATTTTTGAAAAGTGGGTATTCACCTTGCTGCAGAGGCGGAGTGTTGGTGCTGGGGTTTTGACTGGCAGGTGGGGTGGAGCTGCTGGCGGTGGTGGCAGTGACAAGTCGGACATAATGGAACTTGCTGCCAGGCACTTGGATTTGTTGGACATTGGGCGAAGTGGCCAGAGGAATAATTGTCTTAAACTGCGACGTGCTCACACCTCCTACAGTGATGGTCTGCATGGCTGATTTCACCGCCTGTTAATTAACATGACAAGACACAGCTAGCATTAATCCAGATGCAACTTTCCTGCTCTTTGAACTTAGGACAGTTGCCCAAGTAATAAAGAATGCTCCTGATTGGGATTTGTTGTTGTTTTTGTGTTGTGTTCTTTTGTTTTTGACTTCAGGACGCCATAGACTATTCTCTGAGTCTGTAAATAAAGCTTGGAAGCAGGGAGGGAAAAGAAAAAAAAAAAAAAGAACGTTCCTGGGCTTTATCAAAACTGCTAAAAGAAACAAGCTGTTCAAAGAGAAACAAAAGACAATAATAATGAATGTAAGGGTGAAATCTAAATTTATGAGTTCTACCTCCCATCACCAATAGTTAACTCCCTTGACAATCCAGATCACATGACTTGCTATAGAGAAATTATTACTTAATTTATAAGAACTTACACAATTTTGACAGATAAAATTTGTAAGAAAAAACATTTTTTAATTTCCACAATTAAGTTCCATATTCCAAAGAGAGAAAAGAGGATATAGATATCTCCCCCAGAGTAAAATAATAATGTTTATATAAGGTCCGGTCAATGCTGAAAGACTTACAATATCCACTCCCAGATACAAAAGTACCCACTTACCATACAGGCAGGATGCAAATTCAGTACACAAGCACCCCAATACTGGTTATCTAGGGAAACTTATCAGTTTTTAGGTGAATTGGATCTTAGACAATATAATCATTTTAATTAACTTTAATCCTTTCCTTCAGTTTGACAGAAAGCAGTAAGACTGCCCCCAAAGCAAAACAAAACATCAGATGGAGAGAAGAAACCAGTCCTCCGGGAGGTCCCTAACTCACATATAGTACACTGCATCCAAAGCTGGTTGCATTTATTATTCTCTAAAAGGCTATGTCCCCACCTGCTTTACAGAAAGCCTTCAGGGTAGATGACAATAGCCATACGATGGAGGCTCTTTCCTATATTCACTATGAGAAGAACAACTTATGAAAATCATTCTTAAATGTCTGAACATTTCTATAAAAGCCAAAGAAAAAAGAAAAAAGAATGTCCTTTGATATTCAGTCAAATGAGATTGTCAAGGAGATTATTTTGGCATAATTCATGTATTATCATTTGGCTGAGGCATCAAGAAGCCAACTCAAAGATGGAGCTAAACAATATCCACAGCAGTCAGTGAATGAAAACAGAAAGCAAAATGCACAGATATGGAAGCTACTGAAAGCTCCAGTAACCTACAGGGCCACTATGTACACTGCATCAGCTATCAACTCAAAATGGGAGTGAGTACTGCCCTAAGAACAAGATGCTTCAAACAGTAACAGTTCTGGGCTTGATACATACAGAAAACAATAATAAAAATATCACATGGATGAACTGGTTTGAATCTAGCAACCACATTATGAGATAGGTGTAGCCTGGTAAGTTTGCATAGTGCTGTCTTTTTCCCTAAGTTGTGCATACTTAAGGCTTATCTGTAAGGGACACATATACATGCTAAATGGTTACAAGAGGGAGGCAAATTAACATGCCCCTCATCTGCCCTTTTTGTTTTTGTGGCAAGAGCAGCTAGAATCTGTTAATATAGCAGGAGCCCTAAATATAGTCCAATTGTATGACCTATAGTCCTTATGTTTTGTTGCAACAGGATCCTTGGACTAGTTCATCCTCCATTTCTGCTACTTTGTATCCTCTCACCTCCTCCTCACTCCCTCTGCTGCAGCCCATCTCCAGTCTCCCTGGGAAATGCAGTTTTATTCTGTCTCTGTATATGTACTCTTTCGTTTAGATTCCATTAAGTGACATCATACACTCAAACTGTGGCAAATGGCAAGTTGTTTTTTAAAGTCAAATAATATTCCAGAGAGAGAGAGAGAGAGACGGGGGGGGGGGTGTTTCTATACCCATTCATTCATTCATTAGTAGACACTTAGGCTGTTGTGAGTGACCTGCAGGGACATGGGCTGCCTATCTGGGAGGTGATGATTCACTCCCTTTGGGTGTACATCCACAACAGAGTAGCTGGGTCACATGGTGGTGCCTTTCTTCCCTAGAGGTGCTGCTGTGTGTCCCAGGCTGGTCTCAAACTCCCAGGTTCAGCCTCCTGAATGGATGGGGGTGGCTGCACACACCAACACACAGGCTGATGTTGCTGATGATCCCTTTAGAAACCTTCAGTCTTCCCTCGAGGCTGCACCAATCTGCGTTCCCATTCACTGCTATGTGGGGCTCCTTCCTCCCAACATGCTGGTTGACACCAATCTTTCACCATTTTGTTAGCAGACATCTTACCAGGCATGAGGTGGACTCACACTGCCCTAATGATGTTGAGCACCTTTTCATCCATCTGCTGGCCATTTTTATATCTTCTTTGGTGAAATACCTATTTAGGCCCTTTGCTCATTTTTCATTTGGTTTATTTATTTTTCTTTCATGAGTTGTAGGAGTTCTTTTGGGTTCTTTTTTTCCGGTACCAGGAATTAAACTCAGGACCTTCCACATCAGGCAGGTACAATGTCACTGAACTACATCCCAAGCCTGAGTTGTATGAGTTCTTTATAAATTTTGAATATCAGCCTCTTACTGGGTAATGGTTTGCAAATATTTTTTCCCCAATCTATGAGCTGTTCTCTCATTTTGTTGTTTCCTTTGTGTGCAGAGCATTTTAGTCTGACACAGCTGCATTTCTTAATTTTTGCTTTTACAATGTGCGCTTTTGGTGTGACATCCCCCTCACCCTCCCTCCGTATCAAAAAAAAAAAAATCACTCCCAAGCCTAATATTCAGGAGCTTCTCTCATTGACTCCTTGGAGTTTCAGGGTTTCTACTCTTACACCAGGCCTTTCGTTCACTTTGGAGTTGTTCTATGTTTGATGTTAGACAAGGGTCTGACCTCATTCTCTTGCACGTGGTAAACTCGTTTTCCCAGCACCATTTTTGTAGACTATCCTTTCCCCAGTGTACTTTTTAAAAATATCTTTACATTAAACTTCCCGTATCCTAAACATCAAGAAAGAACTTTTACAATTGGATCTGAAAAAAAAGATTTGCTGGGCATGGTGGCGCATACCTGTAATCCCAGTACTCAGGAGACTGAGGCAGGAGGACCTCCATGAGTTCAAGGCCAGCCTGGACTACATAGTGAGACCTCATCTCAACCCCCTCCCCTCAAAAAAGACTTGACTATACTTTAAATTAGTACAGTATATAAGTTCATTTACATTTACCATAGCCAATTAAATATCTGGATTTAAATCAATCATTCTATTATTTCCTATTCGAACCAGCCATCATCTTCTGTTCCTTTTCCTTTCCCGTCTTAATTTCCTTGGGATTAGTATTCTACTGGAGCTGGGATACAGCTCAGCAGTAGAGCACTCACCTGCTATGGTTGAGGCCCTGGGTTCAATACCCAGCATTACCCATTGTTATTTCATTTTCCCTGCATTTGCTTGTTATTTATACATTATGTTACTATTCTTTAAGTGGTTATCATAGAGATTATAATACACAATGTACAGATATAAATTAGTACTTACAATAAAATCATTTACTTTTGCCCCAGTTTGGTGCTGTTGTTAAGTATTTTAATTCTACATATAATTTAAACTTCACAAGATATTTGATTAGCTACATTTACAAAACTTACTCTTACAGCCTTTCCTATGTCTCCATGCTTCCATTCAGGATCATTTTCCCTCTGTCTAAAGAGTTTACTACAGGATTTCCTTAGGTGTAAGTCTACTGATAAAAAACTCTCAAAATGGTACTTAATCTTTTCTTTATCTATGGATCCAGTCTGCCGATAAACTCATCTACTGATTGAGTTCTCCATCTCAGTTTTAACTGTTCAGTTTGAAAATATTCCCTGAGCTAAGTGTGATGGTGCATACCAATAATCCTAGCAACCCCAAAGGCTAAGCCCAGAAGGACCTTGAGATGGAGGCCAACCTAGGCAACTAAGACTCTTGTCTCTAAATAAAAATAAAAAGGGGTGGGGATGTAGCTCAGTGATAAAGTGCTTGCCTAGCATGTGTGAAGTCTGTGGTTCAATCCCTAGGATTAAGGAAAGGATGCATCTAATTCTTCTTTATAGTTGCTAGCTGTTTGCTGAAATTGCTCATCTTGATAGCTAAACCCTTAAGTATATAATCCTATTTATATTTAAAGTCTCAGTACGAAAACTCCATTATTATGTCTCTTGCCTTTGAATCACGTAGTCTAGTCTCCTAGTATGGCTGATGTTCTTCACTGTTAAGGAGATAAGTTGAGACTCTGAATGGTACTAAATGACTCTGGAGACTTCACCTTGGCTCCTGGCATGCAGCACAAAGTAAGGGCAAAGAATCCTAAACCAGCCCCACACTAACTGGGGTGACCGTGGTGGGGCTTCAGGACCCAGGCGCCGTCTGTGTCCAGTCAGTGCCTCTTCCATGAGACAGCACCCATGGGGTGCCAATAGGAGGACCTGGGTGGCCCCGCTCCTAGGGCTGGAACCCAAGCTTTTGTCCACAGATCTGTAAGACTGACAGTCATTCAGCTCCTCCACTTGGCCACGATACTTTCTGCTCTTGACCACAACTTACCAATCAGCACTTGCCCTAAGGGAAACTGCTACCCAGAGTGTCAGATGGCCTCCTGGGGTATTCCTTTACCCAGGATGGTGGCCTCTGAAGTGCTGGCTCTTTTGGTAGGTCTTCTAACCCTTCAAACAGATTATTAAAATATACTGCACTCTACTTTTAGTTATTCTTAGTGGGAAGCCTGGTCTGCAATGAACTGGTTCTGTATACCCAAAAGTAGAAAACTCCATGTCACATGCCTATAATCCCAGCATTCAGGAGGCTGAGGCAGGAGGATCATGAGTTCAAGGTCAGTCTGGGCTACACAGTGATTTTAATGACTGACTACATAACGAGACCCTGTCTGAAACATAACATAACATAACACAACAGAAAATCCAGACTGTCAAGTTCCATCATTCCTTAGCTTATGGCCACGGGTAAATAACTAAACTTCAGAAAATGGGAAAATGATACTTTTCTCAGGATTGTTCGGAAGACGAAATGAGTTAAATTATGTAAAATGCAGATTATAGTGGTACCTCGGTTTATGAACTTAATTTGTTTTACAACTTTGGAAAAGATGGCTGCATTTGTGTTTGTGCAGGGAAGATGGCTGTGGTTGTGTTTGTCACCTAATGTGGATTTGCAAACAGAAGGAAAATTTTGCAAAACACTTTTGTTTGTGAACCGAACTATTTGCAAACAGAAGCATTCATGAACTGAGATATTATTGTATAAGTAATATGTCATATAGTGCAATGCTCAATAAAAGTAAGCCACTATTTATATCACCATTAATACAACCACTTCAGATAGGGATAATGAAGCTTGGGCAGATGAGGTAACTTCCTCAAGGTCACACAGCTAGCAAGGAACATGGCCCTAGATTTGAAACAGATCCAACTCCAACACCCATTCTCTTAACCAAAACATTATACTGTATCCTACTGTAGATGCTTGATGAATAATTATTTTTTCTTCAATTTTTTTTTTATTGGTACATGTTTGCAGTACATAATCATTACATTCCTGGTGGGGAGTTGGTACATGTGCACAACACATCTTAGTTCTCTTTTCATTTTCCCCAATAATTATTAAATGATTGAATAAAACATCATCCAGTCCTCAAGGACTATGTTAAGAACTAAAATAACATATTTGCCACTAAGGAACACAAAATTATTTTTTAATTGGCATACTGAACAGAGGTATGGACATAATTTTTTTTTAATTTAATAATTTTATAATAATTTTCTTTTTGGGGGGTTACTAGGAATCAAACTCAGGACCTTTCGCTTGCCAGGCAGGCAAAGCACCACTGAGCTAAATCCCCTACCCTAATAATTTTAGACTTACAAGAACAATCCCCCTGTACCCTTCCCCAATATAATAACCTCTTACCACCCACTGAATGTTACCAAAACCAGGAACCTGACATTTGATACAGCACTGCTGGCTACACTACAGAACTCCTTGCATTCAGAACCCACCTGTTCGTGTTTTGATGTCCTACCCTAGGTAACCGTGTCACTTGCATAGATTCACATAACCAACACCACCATTGACACAGGAACCTTCCTGGGACAATCCAACAGTCACACTTGACTCTTGGCTCTAACCAGACAACCATGGGTGAAACCGCAATGTCAACATTTGGAATGCGAAGTAGCTCATAAAAGTTGATAGTTAAAAACTGCAAAAGACAGAAGCACTAAAGCATACTTCACTGCTGGACAGAGCTGTCACAAGTTGTACCTTATGAAACTCCACAAGAGCCTCCCTGAACACACTCCAAGGCTGCAAAACACTTCATGTCATTCAAAAAGCACCTTGCTGCAGCTCTCTTTCCTAAACCACCTCTCTAACAGTAGGATAAAAGTCAATATCCTAACTGGAATTCAAAACAGCTATGTTAAATATGTTCTTAAAACAGTGGACTTGAAGGATTTGTTTTAATTTATATTATTTCCTAAGCCATTTCTTACAGATTAATATCACAATTATTTAAGACAATTTCTTTGATTATTTTCCACTTGGCAAATACAGTATTAGATAGCCTTACTTAAGTACAGATTTACCCAAAAGAAAAAGAGAATGAAACATTCTCTTTTTGTTTTACAAATAGATATATTTTTTTTAACTTGGTAATTTGGGGAGATACAGATAGATAGACAGACAAATATAAACAGCTCAACCATCACAAAAAATATTGAATTTGTAAGGACACATACATGCTTTTCAAAATTTGTGACGTTTATGAGCTAATCATCATAACTGTGTCTGTTATCCCAATTCTCACACTTTTGGCTGTTAAATGAATGAAGATGTGAATTTGTGAACTTCAAAATGTTTTCAAGCTAAAAGAGACAACTAAGTTAAGAAAAGTTAAATACTATGTGCTTACATTACTATTATGGTTTATATCTAGATGTCCCCCAAAGTTTCATGCGCTCAAAGGCTTTTGGGAGGTGACTGGATCATGGAAGGTGTGATCTTCACCAGTGGACTGGCCTGCTGAAGAGTTTATAGCTAACAGTGATGTTGGGAGGAAGCCTGGTCGAGGAGGTGGTCACTGGGAATGTGGCCTGGGAGGGTCTCTTTCCTGCCTCCTCTCCTGATCTCTCTGCTCCTACTGCCATGCCTTGAGCTTCTCTGCCAGGCTCCTCTGCTATGCCGCCTTGTGTGGAGCCAGCTGACTATAAACTGAAATCTCTACAAACTCGAGCCAAAATAAACCTCCTTAGCATTGCGGGTGTCAGGTATTGTGTCTCAGCGACAAGAAAGTAACTAAGACACTAATGACAGAGACATACTTTAAGACACCTAACAGGACATTCAGGACTGACTTACTGACTGGTAAAATATTATAAAATAAGTGAAAGACATTCATTTGCTGTTTTCATAACTATTAATTCAACTTCTGTTTTATTCACTGTTTCCTATGATAGTAACAAGGGTGAGTAATTTCATGTGTGTGATGCCGGCAACAGAACCTATAGTGAGTGCCTTGTTTAGCTAATGAAGAGCTCTCCTACCCAGGCCCAAGGCTGAAGAATGCAAACACGATTCATTCACATCCATTTACACAGTAATGGAACAAGTTGAATGACCATATGAGACAAAATTAAGACAAAATGCTTTATGAAGTGACATGAAAAAGGACCAGTCCTACTAAAGAGTAAAACATGCTATCAAGATAGGGTAAACAAAAACAATACAGGATTTGCCTAGGAATCAAGTGCTAAAGATCAAATGAATAGATAAGAGAATCCACATATAGAAAACTCCATGAAGAAATTTGGCATCTGAAATCAATGGAGACAATGAATTATTCAATAAACAATGTAGATTGGCTAGTTTGAAGAAAAAAGCTGATTTCTATAGCTCGCTCCTTCTAACAGATTCCAAAAGGATCAGAGATTTAATCTAAAAAACCCAAAACTGGCATAAAACAGGCACAGTCCAACAGAATAACAGAAGGCCTACAAACACTCCCTTGAATCCAGGCAAATGTGTGCAACAAGGGTGCCGGAGAAGAAAGAGTCTTTTCAACGGTGTTGAAGAAACTGGGTATCTACACGCAAAAGAACAAAGTGGAGGGGCCCAGGATTTAACTCAGTGGTTCCACCACCTGCCTCACAAGTACAAGGTTCTGAGTTTGATCCTCGGTACCAAAAAAAAAAAAGAATAAAGTAGGACTCTAATCCAACACCATGTACAAAAATCAACTCAAAAATGATCCACAACCAAAATGTAAATGCAAAACTATAAAACTATTAGAAGAAAACAAAAAGCAAAGCTCCATAACACTGGATTCGGCAATGATATAACACCAAAGTGTTGGTAATACAGGAAAAATGACAAACTGAACAGAAAAATATAAAAATTTGTACATCAAAAGACACAACAGAGTAAAAAGACAACCCATAGGAGAAAATATTTACAAGCCGGTGCTGGGGTGCATGGCTGTAATACCAGCTATACAGAGGCTGAGGCAGGAGGATCATGAGTTTGAGGGCAACTTAGCAAGAGCCTGCCTCAAAATAAAATAAAAATGGATGAGGATGTAGCCCAGTGGTAGATAGAGTGCTTGTCTAGTACGCATGAAGTTCTGAGTTCAATCCCCAGTACCATAAAAACAAAAACATACAAACCAACCTTATTCAAAACTGGGCAAAGGACTTGGACAGACATTTCTCCAAAGCAGCACAGGAAAATAGGAGCATCTGGGTCCCAGGGACTCTCTAAGCCAAGCAGCATAATGCAGAGATCAGAGAGATGCAAACACTAACTCTAGACTCTTAGAAACTACAGAATATAAACAGCCTGTCTGTGTCTAGATAAAAAGATAAAAGGTGAGAAAAAAGATAAAGAAATTAAGACAAATAGCAATCACTTACACACTTATAAAACATAGAACTGGATTCCAATTCAAACTGTGTAAAAATAAATAGAAGGGTGCCGGAAGGAACGCAGAAGTGCACACCGCAGAACCATGCTGAAGATTGCGTGTGGCTTCTCACGTGGTGTTCTTCTCAGGAGAAAGGAGAGGACTTTCTAGGACCTGTCTTTCAGCAGAACCTCCGTGCCCTTTCCAGGAAAAAGTGCCTGTCACGCTCCCGGCCTCCTGGAACAGTGCTGCCGAAATCAGCAGTGCAGAGAGCCAGACCGGCACGGGAAGAGTGTTGGCTATAAGGTGAAGTGTGGAGGGAACTGGAACTGGCAAGTGGACAAAGCTCTGGCTCCTGTCTCGTAGAAGGAAGTGCACCTTTTCTCCTACCCTTCCCTTGCCTTGCCTGGGAGAGCTGGCGCTCGAAGCACGCTGGAAGGAAAACTGAAGTGGAAGCTGCCCGACCACCCTGAGGACTGTGTTTGGTTTCACACCTGATGTTCTTTTCAGGAGAACGTAGAGGGCGTTCCAGGACCTGTCTTTCAGCCAAACCTCAGTGCACTTTCCAGGGCAAAGTGCCTGTCCCTGTACAGGCCTCCGAGCGATGTGCTGCCGAAATCAACAATGCAGAGAGGCAGATTGGGGTGTGAGAGGTATTGGATGGAAGTCCAAGCGTAGAGTGCACTGGCAAACGGACAAAGCTGTAGCTGCTTTCTCTGGGAAGGAAGTGCACTTTATATCCTAACCTTCCTTTGACTTGCCTGTGGGACAGTTGGACGTAAAAGCGTGCTTGAAGGTAAACTGAAGTAGAAACTGCCGGACCGTACTGCAGACTGCGAGTGGCCTCTCACGTGAGGTTCTTCTTAGGACCCAAAGGAGAGGAACAAGCAGAACCTTTCAGCAGAACTTCAGTGCCCTTTCGTAGCCAAAGCGCTAGTCACGGTGCAGGCCTCGTAGAAATGTGCTGCAGCAATCAGCCCTGGAGAGAGCCACACGGTGAGGTGAATTTCATTGCCTTTGTATGCATGAGTGCGTGCAGTGGACTCGCAAACTGACAACGGTCTTACCTGCTTGCTGTGAGAAGGAACTGCACTTTGCATCCGACCGTGCTTTCGCTTGCATGGGAGAACAGGCCCTAGAAGTGTGCTTGAAGGAAAACTGAAGTGGAAACTGCCGGACCATACTGAAGGCCGCCTTGGTCTTCTCACGTGTAGTTCTCCTCGGGAGATATTGGAGGACTTTCCAAGACCTGTCTTTCAGCAGAACCTCAATGCTCTTGCTCGGCCCAAGTACTAGTCAGCATATAGGCCTCAAAGAGATGTCCTGCAGAAATCAGCAATTCAGAAGGCCAGGTTGGGATGTGAATGATCCTGCAAGGGCGGCACAGACTGATGTGCCCTGGCAAACTGACAGAGCTCTACCTGCTGTCTCTAAGAAGGAACTGCACTTTATATCCTAACCTTCCACTGACTTGCCCGGGAAAGCTGGGGCTAGAAGGGTGCCGGAAGGAACGCAGAAGTGCACACCACAGAACCATGCTGAAGATTGCGTGTGGCTTCTCACGTGGTGTTCTTCTCAGGAGAAAGGAGAGGACTTTCTAGGACCTGTCTTTCAGCAGAACCTCAGGGCACTTTCCAAGGCAAAGTGACTTTCACTATACAGGCCTCCGAACGATGTGCTGCAGAAATCAGAAATGCTGGCTGGGGATCTAGCTCAGTGGTTCCGCCGCCTGCTTCGCAAGCAGAAGGACCCGAGTTCGATCCCCGGTACCGGAAAAAAAAAAAAAAAAAAAAAAAAAAGGAAAGAGGAAAAAAAAGAAATTCAGAAATGCAGAGAGGCAGGTTGGGAGGTGAACGGTGTTGGCTATCAGTCCAAGAGTGGAGTGCACTGACAAACTGGCAAAGCTCTAGCTGCTTTCTCCGAGAAGGAACTGCGCTTTATATCCTAGCCTTCCCTTCCTTGCGTGGGAGTGCCGGCGCTAGAAGTGTGCTTGAAGGAACACTGAAGGTCAAACTGCCGGACCACACTGAAGACTGACTGTGGCTTCTCACACGAAGTTCTCCTTAGGACAAGGCAGAGGACTTTCTAGGACCTGTCTTTCAGCAGAACCTCCGTGCCCTTTCCAGGAAAAAGTGCCTGTCACGCTCCCGGCCTCCTGGAACAGTGCTGCCGAAATCAGCAATGCAGAGAGCCAGACTGGCACGGGAAGAGTGTTGGCTATAAGGTGAAGCGTGGAGGGAACTGGAACTGGCAAGTGGACAAAGCTCTGGCTCCTGTCTCGTAGAAGGAAGTGCACCTTTTCTCCTACCCTTCCCTTGCCTTGCCTGGGAGAGCTGGCGCTCGAAGCACGCTGGAAGGAAAACTGAAGTGGAAGCTGCCCGACCACCCTGAGGACTGTGTTTGGTTTCACACCTGATGTTCTTTTCAGGAGAACGTAGAGGGCGTTCCGGGACCTGTCTTTCAGCCAAACCTCAGTGCACTTTCCAGGGCAAAGTGCCTGTCCCTGTACAGGCCTCCGAGCGATGTGCTGCCGAAATCAACAATGCAGAGAGGCAGATTGGGGTGTGAGAGGTATTGGATGGAAGTCCAAGCGTAGAGTGCACTGGCAAACGGACAAAGCTGTAGCTGCTTTCTCTGGGAAGGAAGTGCACTTTATATCCTAACCTTCCTTTGACTTGCCTGTGGGACAGTTGGACGTAAAAGCGTGCTTGAAGGTAAACTGAAGTAGAAACTGCCGGACCGTACTGCAGACTGCGAGTGGCCTCTCACGTGAGGTTCTTCTTAGGACCCAAAGGAGAGGAACAAGCAGAACCTTTCAGCAGAACTTCAGTGCCCTTTCGTAGCCAAAGCGCTAGTCACGGTGCAGGCCTCGTAGAAATGTGCTGCAGCAATCAGCCCTGGAGAGAGCCACAGGGTGAGGTGACTTTCATTGCCTTTGTATGCATGAGTGCGTGCAGTGGACTCGCAAACTGACAACGGTCTTACCTGCTTGCTGTGAGAAGGAACTGCACTTTGCATCCGACCGTGCTTTCGCTTGCATGGGAGAACAGGCCCTAGAAGTGTGCTTGAAGGAAAACTGAAGTGGAAACTGCCGGACCATACTGAAGGCCGCCTTGGTCTTCTCACGTGTAGTTCTCCTCGGGAGATATTGGAGGACTTTCCAAGACCTGTCTTTCAGCAGAACCTCAATGCTCTTGCTCGGCCCAAGTACTAGTCAGCATATAGGCCTCAAAGAGATGTCCTGCAGAAATCAGCAATTCAGAAGGCCAGGTTGGGATGTGAATGATCCTGCAAGGGCGGCACAGACTGATGTGCCCTGGCAAACTGACAGAGCTCTACCTGCTGTCTCTAAGAAGGAACTGCACTTTATATCCTAACCTTCCACTGACTTGCCCGGGAAAGCTGGGGCTAGAAGGGTGCCGGAAGGAACGCAGAAGTGCACACCGCAGAACCATGCTGAAGATTGCGTGTGGCTTCTCACGTGGTGTTCTTCTCAGGAGAAAGGAGAGGACTTTCAAGGACCTGTCTTTCAGCAGAACCTCAGGGCACTTTCCAAGGCAAAGTGACTTTCACTGTACAGGCCTCCGAACGATGTGCTGCAGAAATCAGAAATGCTGGCTGGGGATCTAGCTCAGTGGTTCCGCCGCCTGCTTCGCAAGCAGAAGGACCCGAGTTCGATCCCCGGTACCGGAAAAAAAAAAAAAAAAAAAAAAAAAAGGAAAGAGGAAAAACAAGAAATTCAGAAATGCAGAGAGGCAGGTTGGGAGGTGAACGGTGTTGGCTATCAGTCCAAGAGTGGAGTGCACTGACAAACTGGCAAAGCTCTAGCTGCTTTCTCCGAGAAGGAACTGCGCTTTATATCCTAGCCTTCCCTTCCCTTGCGTGGGAGTGCCGGCGCTAGAAGTGTGCTTGAAGGAACACTGAAGGTCAAACTGCCGGACCACACTGAAGACTGACTGTGGCTTCTCACACGAAGTTCTCCTTAGGACAAGGCAGAGGACTTTCTAGGACCTGTCTTTCAGCAGAACCTCCGTGCCCTTTCCAGGAAAAAAGTGCCTGTCACGCTCCCGGCCTCCTGGAACAGTGCTGCCGAAATCAGCAATGCAGAGAGCCAGACCGGCACGGGAAGAGTGTTGGCTATAAGGTGAAGCGTGGAGGGAACTGGAACTGGCAAGTGGACAAAGCTCTGGCTCCTGTCTCGTAGAAGGAAGTGCACCTTTTCTCCTACCCTTCCCTTGCCTTGCCTGGGAGAGCTGGCGCTCGAAGCACGCTGGAAGGAAAACTGAAGTGGAAGCTGCCCGACCACCCTGAGGACTGTGTTTGGTTTCACACCTGATGTTCTTTTCAGGAGAACGTAGAGGGCGTTCCGGGACCTGTCTTTCAGCCAAACCTCAGTGCACTTTCCAGGGCAAAGTGCCTGTCCCTGTACAGGCCTCCGAGCGATGTGCTGCCGAAATCAACAATGCAGAGAGGCAGATTGGGGTGTGAGAGGTATTGGATGGAAGTCCAAGCGTAGAGTGCACTGGCAAACGGACAAAGCTGTAGCTGCTTTCTCTGGGAAGGAAGTGCACTTTATATCCTAACCTTCCTTTGACTTGCCTGTGGGACAGTTGGACGTAAAAGCGTGCTTGAAGGTAAACTGAAGTAGAAACTGCCGGACCGTACTGCAGACTGCGAGTGGCCTCTCACGTGAGGTTCTTCTTAGGACCCAAAGGAGAGGAACAAGCAGAACCTTTCAGCAGAACTTCAGTGCCCTTTCGTAGCCAAAGCGCTAGTCACGGTGCAGGCCTCGTAGAAATGTGCTGCAGCAATCAGCCCTGGAGAGAGCCACACGGTGAGGTGAATTTCATTGCCTTTGTATGCATGAGTGCGTGCAGTGGACTCGCAAACTGACAACGGTCTTACCTGCTTGCTGTGAGAAGGAACTGCACTTTGCATCCGACCGTGCTTTCGCTTGCATGGGAGAACAGGCCCTAGAAGTGTGCTTGAAGGAAAACTGAAGTGGAAACTGCCGGACCATACTGAAGGCCGCCTTGGTCTTCTCACGTGTAGTTCTCCTCGGGAGATATTGGAGGACTTTCCAAGACCTGTCTTTCAGCAGAACCTCAATGCTCTTGCTCGGCCCAAGTACTAGTCAGCATATAGGCCTCAAAGAGATGTCCTGCAGAAATCAGCAATTCAGAAGGCCAGGTTGGGATGTGAATGATCCTGCAAGGGCGGCACAGACTGATGTGCCCTGGCAAACTGACAGAGCTCTACCTGCTGTCTCTAAGAAGGAACTGCACTTTATATCCTAACCTTCCACTGACTTGCCCGGGAAAGCTGGGGCTAGAAGGGTGCCGGAAGGAACGCAGAAGTGCACACCGCAGAACCATGCTGAAGATTGCGTGTGGCTTCTCACGTGGTGTTCTTCTCAGGAGAAAGGAGAGGACTTTCAAGGACCTGTCTTTCAGCAGAACCTCAGGGCACTTTCCAAGGCAAAGTGACTTTCACTGTACAGGCCTCCGAACGATGTGCTGCAGAAATCAGAAATGCTGGCTGGGGATCTAGCTCAGTGGTTCCGCCGCCTGCTTCGCAAGCAGAAGGACCCGAGTTCGATCCCCGGTACCGGAAAAAAAAAAAAAAAAAAAAAAAAAAGGAAAGAGGAAAAACAAGAAATTCAGAAATGCAGAGAGGCAGGTTGGGAGGTGAACGGTGTTGGCTATCAGTCCAAGAGTGGAGTGCACTGACAAACTGGCAAAGCTCTAGCTGCTTTCTCCGAGAAGGAACTGCGCTTTATATCCTAGCCTTCCCTTCCCTTGCGTGGGAGTGCCGGCGCTAGAAGTGTGCTTGAAGGAACACTGAAGGTCAAACTGCCGGACCACACTGAAGACTGACTGTGGCTTCTCACACGAAGTTCTCCTTAGGACAAGGCAGAGGACTTTCTAGGACCTGTCTTTCAGCAGAACCTCCGTGCCCTTTCCAGGAAAAAAGTGCCTGTCACGCTCCCGGCCTCCTGGAACAGTGCTGCCGAAATCAGCAATGCAGAGAGCCAGACTGGCACGGGAAGAGTGTTGGCTATAAGGTGAAGCGTGGAGGGAACTGGAACTGGCAAGTGGACAAAGCTCTGGCTCCTGTCTCGTAGAAGGAAGTGCACCTTTTCTCCTACCCTTCCCTTGCCTTGCCTGGGAGAGCTGGCGCTCGAAGCACGCTGGAAGGAAAACTGAAGTGGAAGCTGCCCGACCACCCTGAGGACTGTGTTTGGTTTCACACCTGATGTTCTTTTCAGGAGAACGTAGAGGGCGTTCCGGGACCTGTCTTTCAGCCAAACCTCAGTGCACTTTCCAGGGCAAAGTGCCTGTCCCTGTACAGGCCTCCGAGCGATGTGCTGCCGAAATCAACAATGCAGAGAGGCAGATTGGGGTGTGAGAGGTATTGGATGGAAGTCCAAGCGTAGAGTGCACTGGCAAACGGACAAAGCTGTAGCTGCTTTCTCTGGGAAGGAAGTGCACTTTATATCCTAACCTTCCTTTGACTTGCCTGTGGGACAGTTGGACGTAAAAGCGTGCTTGAAGGTAAACTGAAGTAGAAACTGCCGGACCGTACTGCAGACTGCGAGTGGCCTCTCACGTGAGGTTCTTCTTAGGACCCAAAGGAGAGGAACAAGCAGAACCTTTCAGCAGAACTTCAGTGCCCTTTCGTAGCCAAAGCGCTAGTCACGGTGCAGGCCTCGTAGAAATGTGCTGCAGCAATCAGCCCTGGAGAGAGCCACAGGGTGAGGTGACTTTCATTGCCTTTGTATGCATGAGTGCGTGCAGTGGACTCGCAAACTGACAACGGTCTTACCTGCTTGCTGTGAGAAGGAACTGCACTTTGCATCCGACCGTGCTTTCGCTTGCATGGGAGAACAGGCCCTAGAAGTGTGCTTGAAGGAAAACTGAAGTGGAAACTGCCGGACCATACTGAAGGCCGCCTTGGTCTTCTCACGTGTAGTTCTCCTCGGGAGATATTGGAGGACTTTCCAAGACCTGTCTTTCAGCAGAACCTCAATGCTCTTGCTCGGCCCAAGTACTAGTCAGCATATAGGCCTCAAAGAGATGTCCTGCAGAAATCAGCAATTCAGAAGGCCAGGTTGGGATGTGAATGATCCTGCAAGGGCGGCACAGACTGATGTGCCCTGGCAAACTGACAGAGCTCTACCTGCTGTCTCTAAGAAGGAACTGCACTTTATATCCTAACCTTCCACTGACTTGCCCGGGAAAGCTGGGGCTAGAAGGGTGCCGGAAGGAACGCAGAAGTGCACACCGCAGAACCATGCTGAAGATTGCGTGTGGCTTCTCACGTGGTGTTCTTCTCAGGAGAAAGGAGAGGACTTTCAAGGACCTGTCTTTCAGCAGAACCTCAGGGCACTTTCCAAGGCAAAGTGACTTTCACTGTACAGGCCTCCGAACGATGTGCTGCAGAAATCAGAAATGCTGGCTGGGGATCTAGCTCAGTGGTTCCGCCGCCTGCTTCGCAAGCAGAAGGACCCGAGTTCGATCCCCGGTACCGGAAAAAAAAAAAAAAAAAAAAAAAAAGGAAAGAGGAAAAACAAGAAATTCAGAAATGCAGAGAGGCAGGTTGGGAGGTGAACGGTGTTGGCTATCAGTCCAAGAGTGGAGTGCACTGACAAACTGGCAAAGCTCTAGCTGCTTTCTCCGAGAAGGAACTGCGCTTTATATCCTAGCCTTCCCTTCCCTTGCGTGGGAGTGCCGGCGCTAGAAGTGTGCTTGAAGGAACACTGAAGGTCAAACTGCCGGACCACACTGAAGACTGACTGTGGCTTCTCACACGAAGTTCTCCTTAGGACAAGGCAGAGGACTTTCTAGGACCTGTCTTTCAGCAGAACCTCCGTGCCCTTTCCAGGAAAAAAGTGCCTGTCACGCTCCCGGCCTCCTGGAACAGTGCTGCCGAAATCAGCAATGCAGAGAGCCAGACCGGCACGGGAAGAGTGTTGGCTATAAGGTGAAGCGTGGAGGGAACTGGAACTGGCAAGTGGACAAAGCTCTGGCTCCTGTCTCGTAGAAGGAAGTGCACCTTTTCTCCTACCCTTCCCTTGCCTTGCCTGGGAGAGCTGGCGCTCGAAGCACGCTGGAAGGAAAACTGAAGTGGAAGCTGCCCGACCACCCTGAGGACTGTGTTTGGTTTCACACCTGATGTTCTTTTCAGGAGAACGTAGAGGGCGTTCCGGGACCTGTCTTTCAGCCAAACCTCAGTGCACTTTCCAGGGCAAAGTGCCTGTCCCTGTACAGGCCTCCGAGCGATGTGCTGCCGAAATCAACAATGCAGAGAGGCAGATTGGGGTGTGAGAGGTATTGGATGGAAGTCCAAGCGTAGAGTGCACTGGCAAACGGACAAAGCTGTAGCTGCTTTCTCTGGGAAGGAAGTGCACTTTATATCCTAACCTTCCTTTGACTTGCCTGTGGGACAGTTGGACGTAAAAGCGTGCTTGAAGGTAAACTGAAGTAGAAACTGCCGGACCGTACTGCAGACTGCGAGTGGCCTCTCACGTGAGGTTCTTCTTAGGACCCAAAGGAGAGGAACAAGCAGAACCTTTCAGCAGAACTTCAGTGCCCTTTCGTAGCCAAAGCGCTAGTCACGGTGCAGGCCTCGTAGAAATGTGCTGCAGCAATCAGCCCTGGAGAGAGCCACAGGGTGAGGTGAATTTCATTGCCTTTGTATGCATGAGTGCGTGCAGTGGACTCGCAAACTGACAACGGTCTTACCTGCTTGCTGTGAGAAGGAACTGCACTTTGCATCCGACCGTGCTTTCGCTTGCATGGGAGAACAGGCCCTAGAAGTGTGCTTGAAGGAAAACTGAAGTGGAAACTGCCGGACCATACTGAAGGCCGCCTTGGTCTTCTCACGTGTAGTTCTCCTCGGGAGATATTGGAGGACTTTCCAAGACCTGTCTTTCAGCAGAACCTCAATGCTCTTGCTCGGCCCAAGTACTAGTCAGCATATAGGCCTCAAAGAGATGTCCTGCAGAAATCAGCAATTCAGAAGGCCAGGTTGGGATGTGAATGATCCTGCAAGGGCGGCACAGACTGATGTGCCCTGGCAAACTGACAGAGCTCTACCTGCTGTCTCTAAGGAACTGCACTTTATATCCTAACCTTCCACTGACTTGCCCGGGAAAGCTGGGGCTAGAAGGGTGCCGGAAGGAACGCAGAAGTGCACACCGCAGAACCATGCTGAAGATTGCGTGTGGCTTCTCACGTGGTGTTCTTCTCAGGAGAAAGGAGAGGACTTTCTAGGACCTGTCTTTCAGCAGAACCTCAGGGCACTTTCCAAGGCAAAGTGACTTTCACTGTACAGGCCTCCGAACGATGTGCTGCAGAAATCAGAAATGCTGGCTGGGGATCTAGCTCAGTGGTTCCGCCGCCTGCTTCGCAAGCAGAAGGACCCGAGTTCGATCCCCGGTACCGGAAAAAAAAAAAAAAAAAAAAAAAAGGAAAGAGGAAAAACAAGAAATTCAGAAATGCAGAGAGGCAGGTTGGGAGGTGAACGGTGTTGGCTATCAGTCCAAGAGTGGAGTGCACTGACAAACTGGCAAAGCTCTAGCTGCTTTCTCCGAGAAGGAACTGCGCTTTATATCCTAGCCTTCCCTTCCCTTGCGTGGGAGTGCCGGCGCTAGAAGTGTGCTTGAAGGAACACTGAAGGTCAAACTGCCGGACCACACTGAAGACTGACTGTGGCTTCTCACACGAAGTTCTCCTTAGGACAAGGCAGAGGACTTTCTAGGACCTGTCTTTCAGCAGAACCTCCGTGCCCTTTCCAGGAAAAAAGTGCCTGTCACGCTCCCGGCCTCCTGGAACAGTGCTGCCGAAATCAGCAATGCAGAGAGCCAGACTGGCACGGGAAGAGTGTTGGCTATAAGGTGAAGCGTGGAGGGAACTGGAACTGGCAAGTGGACAAAGCTCTGGCTCCTGTCTCGTAGAAGGAAGTGCACCTTTTCTCCTACCCTTCCCTTGCCTTGCCTGGGAGAGCTGGCGCTCGAAGCACGCTGGAAGGAAAACTGAAGTGGAAGCTGCCCGACCACCCTGAGGACTGTGTTTGGTTTCACACCTGATGTTCTTTTCAGGAGAACGTAGAGGGCGTTCCGGGACCTGTCTTTCAGCCAAACCTCAGTGCACTTTCCAGGGCAAAGTGCCTGTCCCTGTACAGGCCTCCGAGCGATGTGCTGCCGAAATCAACAATGCAGAGAGGCAGATTGGGGTGTGAGAGGTATTGGATGGAAGTCCAAGCGTAGAGTGCACTGGCAAACGGACAAAGCTGTAGCTGCTTTCTCTGGGAAGGAAGTGCACTTTATATCCTAACCTTCCTTTGACTTGCCTGTGGGACAGTTGGACGTAAAAGCGTGCTTGAAGGTAAACTGAAGTAGAAACTGCCGGACCGTACTGCAGACTGCGAGTGGCCTCTCACGTGAGGTTCTTCTTAGGACCCAAAGGAGAGGAACAAGCAGAACCTTTCAGCAGAACTTCAGTGCCCTTTCGTAGCCAAAGCGCTAGTCACGGTGCAGGCCTCGTAGAAATGTGCTGCAGCAATCAGCCCTGGAGAGAGCCACAGGGTGAGGTGACTTTCATTGCCTTTGTATGCATGAGTGCGTGCAGTGGACTCGCAAACTGACAACGGTCTTACCTGCTTGCTGTGAGAAGGAACTGCACTTTGCATCCGACCGTGCTTTCGCTTGCATGGGAGAACAGGCCCTAGAAGTGTGCTTGAAGGAAAACTGAAGTGGAAACTGCCGGACCATACTGAAGGCCGCCTTGGTCTTCTCACGTGTAGTTCTCCTCGGGAGATATTGGAGGACTTTCCAAGACCTGTCTTTCAGCAGAACCTCAATGCTCTTGCTCGGCCCAAGTACTAGTCAGCATATAGGCCTCAAAGAGATGTCCTGCAGAAATCAGCAATTCAGAAGGCCAGGTTGGGATGTGAATGATCCTGCAAGGGCGGCACAGACTGATGTGCCCTGGCAAACTGACAGAGCTCTACCTGCTGTCTCTAAGAAGGAACTGCACTTTATATCCTAACCTTCCACTGACTTGCCCGGGAAAGCTGGGGCTAGAAGGGTGCCGGAAGGAACGCAGAAGTGCACACCGCAGAACCATGCTGAAGATTGCGTGTGGCTTCTCACGTGGTGTTCTTCTCAGGAGAAAGGAGAGGACTTTCAAGGACCTGTCTTTCAGCAGAACCTCAGGGCACTTTCCAAGGCAAAGTGACTTTCACTGTACAGGCCTCCGAACGATGTGCTGCAGAAATCAGAAATGCTGGCTGGGGATCTAGCTCAGTGGTTCCGCCGCCTGCTTCGCAAGCAGAAGGACCCGAGTTCGATCCCCGGTACCGGAAAAAAAAAAAAAAAAAAAAAAAGGAAAGAGGAAAAACAAGAAATTCAGAAATGCAGAGAGGCAGGTTGGGAGGTGAACGGTGTTGGCTATCAGTCCAAGAGTGGAGTGCACTGACAAACTGGCAAAGCTCTAGCTGCTTTCTCCGAGAAGGAACTGCGCTTTATATCCTAGCCTTCCCTTCCCTTGCGTGGGAGTGCCGGCGCTAGAAGTGTGCTTGAAGGAACACTGAAGGTCAAACTGCCGGACCACACTGAAGACTGACTGTGGCTTCTCACACGAAGTTCTCCTTAGGACAAGGCAGAGGACTTTCTAGGACCTGTCTTTCAGCAGAACCTCCGTGCCCTTTCCAGGAAAAAAGTGCCTGTCACGCTCCCGGCCTCCTGGAACAGTGCTGCCGAAATCAGCAATGCAGAGAGCCAGACCGGCACGGGAAGAGTGTTGGCTATAAGGTGAAGCGTGGAGGGAACTGGAACTGGCAAGTGGACAAAGCTCTGGCTCCTGTCTCGTAGAAGGAAGTGCACCTTTTCTCCTACCCTTCCCTTGCCTTGCCTGGGAGAGCTGGCGCTCGAAGCACGCTGGAAGGAAAACTGAAGTGGAAGCTGCCCGACCACCCTGAGGACTGTGTTTGGTTTCACACCTGATGTTCTTTTCAGGAGAACGTAGAGGGCGTTCCGGGACCTGTCTTTCAGCCAAACCTCAGTGCACTTTCCAGGGCAAAGTGCCTGTCCCTGTACAGGCCTCCGAGCGATGTGCTGCCGAAATCAACAATGCAGAGAGGCAGATTGGGGTGTGAGAGGTATTGGATGGAAGTCCAAGCGTAGAGTGCACTGGCAAACGGACAAAGCTGTAGCTGCTTTCTCTGGGAAGGAAGTGCACTTTATATCCTAACCTTCCTTTGACTTGCCTGTGGGACAGTTGGACGTAAAAGCGTGCTTGAAGGTAAACTGAAGTAGAAACTGCCGGACCGTACTGCAGACTGCGAGTGGCCTCTCACGTGAGGTTCTTCTTAGGACCCAAAGGAGAGGAACAAGCAGAACCTTTCAGCAGAACTTCAGTGCCCTTTCGTAGCCAAAGCGCTAGTCACGGTGCAGGCCTCGTAGAAATGTGCTGCAGCAATCAGCCCTGGAGAGAGCCACAGGGTGAGGTGACTTTCATTGCCTTTGTATGCATGAGTGCGTGCAGTGGACTCGCAAACTGACAACGGTCTTACCTGCTTGCTGTGAGAAGGAACTGCACTTTGCATCCGACCGTGCTTTCGCTTGCATGGGAGAACAGGCCCTAGAAGTGTGCTTGAAGGAAAACTGAAGTGGAAACTGCCGGACCATACTGAAGGCCGCCTTGGTCTTCTCACGTGTAGTTCTCCTCGGGAGATATTGGAGGACTTTCCAAGACCTGTCTTTCAGCAGAACCTCAATGCTCTTGCTCGGCCCAAGTACTAGTCAGCATATAGGCCTCAAAGAGATGTCCTGCAGAAATCAGCAATTCAGAAGGCCAGGTTGGGATGTGAATGATCCTGCAAGGGCGGCACAGACTGATGTGCCCTGGCAAACTGACAGAGCTCTACCTGCTGTCTCTAAGAAGGAACTGCACTTTATATCCTAACCTTCCACTGACTTGCCCGGGAAAGCTGGGGCTAGAAGGGTGCCGGAAGGAACGCAGAAGTGCACACCGCAGAACCATGCTGAAGATTGCGTGTGGCTTCTCACGTGGTGTTCTTCTCAGGAGAAAGGAGAGGACTTTCAAGGACCTGTCTTTCAGCAGAACCTCAGGGCACTTTCCAAGGCAAAGTGACTTTCACTGTACAGGCCTCCGAACGATGTGCTGCAGAAATCAGAAATGCTGGCTGGGGATCTAGCTCAGTGGTTCCGCCGCCTGCTTCGCAAGCAGAAGGACCCGAGTTCGATCCCCGGTACCCGAAAAAAAAAAAAAAAAAAAAAAAAAAAAGGAAAGAGGAAAAACAAGAAATTCAGAAATGCAGAGAGGCAGGTTGGGAGGTGAACGGTGTTGGCTATCAGTCCAAGAGTGGAGTGCACTGACAAACTGGCAAAGCTCTAGCTGCTTTCTCCGAGAAGGAACTGCGCTTTATATCCTAGCCTTCCCTTCCCTTGCGTGGGAGTGCCGGCGCTAGAAGTGTGCTTGAAGGAACACTGAAGGTCAAACTGCCGGACCACACTGAAGACTGACTGTGGCTTCTCACACGAAGTTCTCCTTAGGACAAGGCAGAGGACTTTCTAGGACCTGTCTTTCAGCAGAACCTCCGTGCCCTTTCCAGGAAAAAAGTGCCTGTCACGCTCCCGGCCTCCTGGAACAGTGCTGCCGAAATCAGCAATGCAGAGAGCCAGACTGGCACGGGAAGAGTGTTGGCTATAAGGTGAAGCGTGGAGGGAACTGGAACTGGCAAGTGGACAAAGCTCTGGCTCCTGTCTCGTAGAAGGAAGTGCACCTTTTCTCCTACCCTTCCCTTGCCTTGCCTGGGAGAGCTGGCGCTCGAAGCACGCTGGAAGGAAAACTGAAGTGGAAGCTGCCCGACCACCCTGAGGACTGTGTTTGGTTTCACACCTGATGTTCTTTTCAGGAGAACGTAGAGGGCGTTCCGGGACCTGTCTTTCAGCCAAACCTCAGTGCACTTTCCAGGGCAAAGTGCCTGTCCCTGTACAGGCCTCCGAGCGATGTGCTGCCGAAATCAACAATGCAGAGAGGCAGATTGGGGTGTGAGAGGTATTGGATGGAAGTCCAAGCGTAGAGTGCACTGGCAAACGGACAAAGCTGTAGCTGCTTTCTCTGGGAAGGAAGTGCACTTTATATCCTAACCTTCCTTTGACTTGCCTGTGGGACAGTTGGACGTAAAAGCGTGCTTGAAGGTAAACTGAAGTAGAAACTGCCGGACCGTACTGCAGACTGCGAGTGGCCTCTCACGTGAGGTTCTTCTTAGGACCCAAAGGAGAGGAACAAGCAGAACCTTTCAGCAGAACTTCAGTGCCCTTTCGTAGCCAAAGCGCTAGTCACGGTGCAGGCCTCGTAGAAATGTGCTGCAGCAATCAGCCCTGGAGAGAGCCACAGGGTGAGGTGACTTTCATTGCCTTTGTATGCATGAGTGCGTGCAGTGGACTCGCAAACTGACAACGGTCTTACCTGCTTGCTGTGAGAAGGAACTGCACTTTGCATCCGACCGTGCTTTCGCTTGCATGGGAGAACAGGCCCTAGAAGTGTGCTTGAAGGAAAACTGAAGTGGAAACTGCCGGACCATACTGAAGGCCGCCTTGGTCTTCTCACGTGTAGTTCTCCTCGGGAGATATTGGAGGACTTTCCAAGACCTGTCTTTCAGCAGAACCTCAATGCTCTTGCTCGGCCCAAGTACTAGTCAGCATATAGGCCTCAAAGAGATGTCCTGCAGAAATCAGCAATTCAGAAGGCCAGGTTGGGATGTGAATGATCCTGCAAGGGCGGCACAGACTGATGTGCCCTGGCAAACTGACAGAGCTCTACCTGCTGTCTCTAAGGAACTGCACTTTATATCCTAACCTTCCACTGACTTGCCCGGGAAAGCTGGGGCTAGAAGGGTGCCGGAAGGAACGCAGAAGTGCACACCGCAGAACCATGCTGAAGATTGCGTGTGGCTTCTCACGTGGTGTTCTTCTCAGGAGAAAGGAGAGGACTTTCAAGGACCTGTCTTTCAGCAGAACCTCAGGGCACTTTCCAAGGCAAAGTGACTTTCACTGTACAGGCCTCCGAACGATGTGCTGCAGAAATCAGAAATGCTGGCTGGGGATCTAGCTCAGTGGTTCCGCCGCCTGCTTCGCAAGCAGAAGGACCCGAGTTCGATCCCCGGTACCGGAAAAAAAAAAAAAAAAAAAAAAAAAAGGAAAGAGGAAAAACAAGAAATTCAGAAATGCAGAGAGGCAGGTTGGGAGGTGAACGGTGTTGGCTATCAGTCCAAGAGTGGAGTGCACTGACAAACTGGCAAAGCTCTAGCTGCTTTCTCCGAGAAGGAACTGCGCTTTATATCCTAGCCTTCCCTTCCCTTGCGTGGGAGTGCCGGCGCTAGAAGTGTGCTTGAAGGAACACTGAAGGTCAAACTGCCGGACCACACTGAAGACTGACTGTGGCTTCTCACACGAAGTTCTCCTTAGGACAAGGCAGAGGACTTTCTAGGACCTGTCTTTCAGCAGAACCTCCGTGCCCTTTCCAGGAAAAAAGTGCCTGTCACGCTCCCGGCCTCCTGGAACAGTGCTGCCGAAATCAGCAATGCAGAGAGCCAGACCGGCACGGGAAGAGTGTTGGCTATAAGGTGAAGCGTGGAGGGAACTGGAACTGGCAAGTGGACAAAGCTCTGGCTCCTGTCTCGTAGAAGGAAGTGCACCTTTTCTCCTACCCTTCCCTTGCCTTGCCTGGGAGAGCTGGCGCTCGAAGCACGCTGGAAGGAAAACTGAAGTGGAAGCTGCCCGACCACCCTGAGGACTGTGTTTGGTTTCACACCTGATGTTCTTTTCAGGAGAACGTAGAGGGCGTTCCGGGACCTGTCTTTCAGCCAAACCTCAGTGCACTTTCCAGGGCAAAGTGCCTGTCCCTGTACAGGCCTCCGAGCGATGTGCTGCCGAAATCAACAATGCAGAGAGGCAGATTGGGGTGTGAGAGGTATTGGATGGAAGTCCAAGCGTAGAGTGCACTGGCAAACGGACAAAGCTGTAGCTGCTTTCTCTGGGAAGGAAGTGCACTTTATATCCTAACCTTCCTTTGACTTGCCTGTGGGACAGTTGGACGTAAAAGCGTGCTTGAAGGTAAACTGAAGTAGAAACTGCCGGACCGTACTGCAGACTGCGAGTGGCCTCTCACGTGAGGTTCTTCTTAGGACCCAAAGGAGAGGAACAAGCAGAACCTTTCAGCAGAACTTCAGTGCCCTTTCGTAGCCAAAGCGCTAGTCACGGTGCAGGCCTCGTAGAAATGTGCTGCAGCAATCAGCCCTGGAGAGAGCCACAGGGTGAGGTGACTTTCATTGCCTTTGTATGCATGAGTGCGTGCAGTGGACTCGCAAACTGACAACGGTCTTACCTGCTTGCTGTGAGAAGGAACTGCACTTTGCATCCGACCGTGCTTTCGCTTGCATGGGAGAACAGGCCCTAGAAGTGTGCTTGAAGGAAAACTGAAGTGGAAACTGCCGGACCATACTGAAGGCCGCCTTGGTCTTCTCACGTGTAGTTCTCCTCGGGAGATATTGGAGGACTTTCCAAGACCTGTCTTTCAGCAGAACCTCAATGCTCTTGCTCGGCCCAAGTACTAGTCAGCATATAGGCCTCAAAGAGATGTCCTGCAGAAATCAGCAATTCAGAAGGCCAGGTTGGGATGTGAATGATCCTGCAAGGGCGGCACAGACTGATGTGCCCTGGCAAACTGACAGAGCTCTACCTGCTGTCTCTAAGAAGGAACTGCACTTTATATCCTAACCTTCCACTGACTTGCCCGGGAAAGCTGGGGCTAGAAGGGTGCCGGAAGGAACGCAGAAGTGCACACCGCAGAACCATGCTGAAGATTGCGTGTGGCTTCTCACGTGGTGTTCTTCTCAGGAGAAAGGAGAGGACTTTCAAGGACCTGTCTTTCAGCAGAACCTCAGGGCACTTTCCAAGGCAAAGTGACTTTCACTGTACAGGCCTCCGAACGATGTGCTGCAGAAATCAGAAATGCTGGCTGGGGATCTAGCTCAGTGGTTCCGCCGCCTGCTTCGCAAGCAGAAGGACCCGAGTTCGATCCCCGGTACCGGAAAAAAAAAAAAAAAAAAAAAAAAAGGAAAGAGGAAAAACAAGAAATTCAGAAATGCAGAGAGGCAGGTTGGGAGGTGAACGGTGTTGGCTATCAGTCCAAGAGTGGAGTGCACTGACAAACTGGCAAAGCTCTAGCTGCTTTCTCCGAGAAGGAACTGCGCTTTATATCCTAGCCTTCCCTTCCCCTTGCGTGGGAGTGCCGGCGCTAGAAGTGTGCTTGAAGGAACACTGAAGGTCAAACTGCCGGACCACACTGAAGACTGACTGTGGCTTCTCACACGAAGTTCTCCTTAGGACAAGGCAGAGGACTTTCTAGGACCTGTCTTTCAGCAGAACCTCCGTGCCCTTTCCAGGAAAAAAGTGCCTGTCACGCTCCCGGCCTCCTGGAACAGTGCTGCCGAAATCAGCAATGCAGAGAGCCAGACCGGCACGGGAAGAGTGTTGGCTATAAGGTGAAGCGTGGAGGGAACTGGAACTGGCAAGTGGACAAAGCTCTGGCTCCTGTCTCGTAGAAGGAAGTGCACCTTTTCTCCTACCCTTCCCTTGCCTTGCCTGGGAGAGCTGGCGCTCGAAGCACGCTGGAAGGAAAACTGAAGTGGAAGCTGCCCGACCACCCTGAGGACTGTGTTTGGTTTCACACCTGATGTTCTTTTCAGGAGAACGTAGAGGGCGTTCCGGGACCTGTCTTTCAGCCAAACCTCAGTGCACTTTCCAGGGCAAAGTGCCTGTCCCTGTACAGGCCTCCGAGCGATGTGCTGCCGAAATCAACAATGCAGAGAGGCAGATTGGGGTGTGAGAGGTATTGGATGGAAGTCCAAGCGTAGAGTGCACTGGCAAACGGACAAAGCTGTAGCTGCTTTCTCTGGGAAGGAAGTGCACTTTATATCCTAACCTTCCTTTGACTTGCCTGTGGGACAGTTGGACGTAAAAGCGTGCTTGAAGGTAAACTGAAGTAGAAACTGCCGGACCGTACTGCAGACTGCGAGTGGCCTCTCACGTGAGGTTCTTCTTAGGACCCAAAGGAGAGGAACAAGCAGAACCTTTCAGCAGAACTTCAGTGCCCTTTCGTAGCCAAAGCGCTAGTCACGGTGCAGGCCTCGTAGAAATGTGCTGCAGCAATCAGCCCTGGAGAGAGCCACAGGTGAGGTGACTTTCATTGCCTTTGTATGCATGAGTGCGTGCAGTGGACTCGCAAACTGACAACGGTCTTACCTGCTTGCTGTGAGAAGGAACTGCACTTTGCATCCGACCGTGCTTTCGCTTGCATGGGAGAACAGGCCCTAGAAGTGTGCTTGAAGGAAAACTGAAGTGGAAACTGCCGGACCATACTGAAGGCCGCCTTGGTCTTCTCACGTGTAGTTCTCCTCGGAGATATTGGAGGACTTTCCAAGACCTGTCTTTCAGCAGAACCTCAATGCTCTTGCTCGGCCCAAGTACTAGTCAGCATATAGGCCTCAAAGAGATGTCCTGCAGAAATCAGCAATTCAGAAGGCCAGGTTGGGATGTGAATGATCCTGCAAGGCGGCACAGACTGATGTGCCCTGGCAAACTGACAGAGCTCTACCTGCTGTCTCTAAGAAGGAACTGCACTTTATATCCTAACCTTCCACTGACTTGCCCGGGAAAGCTGGGGCTAGAAGGGTGCCGGAAGGAACGCAGAAGTGCACACCGCAGAACCATGCTGAAGATTGCGTGTGGCTTCTCACGTGGTGTTCTTCTCAGGAGAAAGGAGAGGACTTTCAAGGACCTGTCTTTCAGCAGAACCTCAGGGCACTTTCCAAGGCAAAGTGACTTTCACTGTACAGGCCTCCGAACGATGTGCTGCAGAAATCAGAAATGCTGGCTGGGGATCTAGCTCAGTGGTTCCGCCGCCTGCTTCGCAAGCAGAAGGACCCGAGTTCGATCCCCGGTACCGGAAAAAAAAAAAAAAAAAAAAAAAAAAGGAAAGAGGAAAAACAAGAAATTCAGAAATGCAGAGAGGCAGGTTGGGAGGTGAACGGTGTTGGCTATCAGTCCAAGAGTGGAGTGCACTGACAAACTGGCAAAGCTCTAGCTGCTTTCTCCGAGAAGGAACTGCGCTTTATATCCTAGCCTTCCCTTCCCTTGCGTGGGAGTGCCGGCGCTAGAAGTGTGCTTGAAGGAACACTGAAGGTCAAACTGCCGGACCACACTGAAGACTGACTGTGGCTTCTCACACGAAGTTCTCCTTAGGACAAGGCAGAGGACTTTCTAGGACCTGTCTTTCAGCAGAACCTCCGTGCCCTTTCCAGGAAAAAAGTGCCTGTCACGCTCCCGGCCTCCTGGAACAGTGCTGCCGAAATCAGCAATGCAGAGAGCCAGACCGGCACGGGAAGAGTGTTGGCTATAAGGTGAAGCGTGGAGGGAACTGGAACTGGCAAGTGGACAAAGCTCTGGCTCCTGTCTCGTAGAAGGAAGTGCACCTTTTCTCCTACCCTTCCCTTGCCTTGCCTGGGAGAGCTGGCGCTCGAAGCACGCTGGAAGGAAAACTGAAGTGGAAGCTGCCCGACCACCCTGAGGACTGTGTTTGGTTTCACACCTGATGTTCTTTTCAGGAGAACGTAGAGGGCGTTCCGGGACCTGTCTTTCAGCCAAACCTCAGTGCACTTTCCAGGGCAAAGTGCCTGTCCCTGTACAGGCCTCCGAGCGATGTGCTGCCGAAATCAACAATGCAGAGAGGCAGATTGGGGTGTGAGAGGTATTGGATGGAAGTCCAAGCGTAGAGTGCACTGGCAAACGGACAAAGCTGTAGCTGCTTTCTCTGGGAAGGAAGTGCACTTTATATCCTAACCTTCCTTTGACTTGCCTGTGGGACAGTTGGACGTAAAAGCGTGCTTGAAGGTAAACTGAAGTAGAAACTGCCGGACCGTACTGCAGACTGCGAGTGGCCTCTCACGTGAGGTTCTTCTTAGGACCCAAAGGAGAGGAACAAGCAGAACCTTTCAGCAGAACTTCAGTGCCCTTTCGTAGCCAAAGCGCTAGTCACGGTGCAGGCCTCGTAGAAATGTGCTGCAGCAATCAGCCTGGAGAGAGCCACAGGGTGAGGTGAATTTCATTGCCTTTGTATGCATGAGTGCGTGCAGTGGACTCGCAAACTGACAACGGTCTTACCTGCTTGCTGTGTGAGAAGGAACTGCACTTTGCATCCGACCGTGCTTTCGCTTGCATGGGAGAACAGGCCCTAGAAGTGTGCTTGAAGGAAAACTGAAGTGGAAACTGCCGGACCATACTGAAGGCCGCCTTGGTCTTCTCACGTGTAGTTCTCCTCGGGAGATATTGGAGGACTTTCCAAGACCTGTCTTTCAGCAGCAGAACCTCAATGCTCTTGCTCGGCCCCAAGTACTAGTCAGCATATAGGCCTCAAAGAGATGTCCTGCAGAAATCAGCAATTCAGAAGGCCAGGTTGGGATGTGAATGATCCTGCAAGGGCGGCACAGACTGATGTGCCCTGGCAAACTGACAGAGCTCTACCTGCTGTCTCTCTAAGGAACTGCACTTTATATCCTAACCTTCCACTGACTTGCCCGGGAAAGCTGGGGCTAGAAGGGTGCCGGAAGGAACGCAGAAGTGCACACCGCAGAACCATGCTGAAGATTGCGTGTGGCTTCTCACGTGGTGTTCTTCTCAGGAGAAAGGAGAGGACTTTCTAGGACCTGTCTTTCAGCAGAACCTCAGGGCACTTTCCAAGGCAAAGTGACTTTCACTGTACAGGCCTCCGAACGATGTGCTGCAGAAATCAGAAATGCTGGCTGGGATCTAGCTCAGTGGTTCCGCCGCCTGCTTCGCAAGCAGAAGACGACCCGAGTTCGATCCCCGGGTACCGGAAAAAAAAAAAAAAAAAAAAAAAAAAAAAAAGGAAAGAGGAAAAACAAGAAATTCAGAAATGCAGAGAGGCAGGTTGGGAGGTGAACGGTGTTGGCTATCAGTCCAAGAGTGGAGTGCACTGACAAACTGGCAAAGCTCTAGCTGCTTTCTCCGAGAAGGAACTGCGCTTTATATCCTAGCCTTCCCTTCCCTTGCGTGGGAGTGCCGGCGCTAGAAGTGTGCTTGAAGGAACACTGAAGGTCAAACTGCCGGACCACACTGAAGACTGACTGTGGCTTCTCACACGAAGTTCTCCTTAGGACAAGGCAGAGGACTTTCTAGGACCTGTCTTTCAGCAGCAGAACCTCCGTGCCCTTTCCAGGAAAAAAGTGCCTGTCACGCTCCCGCCTCCTGGAAAGTGTGCTGCCGAAATCAGCAATGCAGAGAGCCCAGACCGGCACGGGAAGAGTGTTGGCTATAAGGTGAAGCGTGGAGGGAACTGGAACTGGCAAGTGGACAAAGCTCTGGCTCCTTCTCGTAGAAGGAAGTGCACCTTTTCTCCTACCCTTCCCTTGCCTTGCCTGGGAGAGCTGGCGCTCGAAGCACGCTGGAAGGAAAACTGAAGTGGAAGCTGCCCGACCACCTGAGGACTGTGTTTGGTTTCACACCTGATGTTCTTTTCAGGAGAACGTAGAGGGCGTTCCGGGACCTGTCTTTCAGCCAAACCTCAGTGCACTTTCCAGGGCAAAGTGCCTGTCCCTGTACAGGCCTCCGAGCGATGTGCTGCCGAAATCAACAATGCAGAGAGGCAGATTGGGGTGTGAGAGGTATTGGATGGAAGTCCAAGCGCGTAGAGTGCACTGGCAAACGGACAAAGCTGTAGCTGCTTTCTCTGGGAAGGAAGTGCACTTTATATCCTAACCTTCCTTTGACTTGCCTGTGGGACAGTTGGACGTAAAAGCGTGCTTGAAGGTAAACTGAAGTAGAAACTGCCGGACCGTACTGCAGACTGCGAGTGGCCTCTCACGTGAGGTTCTTCTTAGGACCCAAAGGAGAGGAACAAGCAGAACCTTTCAGCAGAACTTCAGTGCCCTTTCGTAGCCAAAGCGCTAGTCACGGTGCAGGCCTCGTAGAAATGTGCTGCAGCAATCAGCCCTGGAGAGAGCCACAGGGTGAGGTGACTTTCATTGCCTTTGTATGCATGAGTGCGTGCAGTGGACTCGCAAACTGACAACGGTCTTACCTGCTTGCTGTGAGAAGGAACTGCACTTTGCATCCGACCGTGCTTTCGCTTGCATGGGAGAACAGGCCCTAGAAGTGTGCTTGAAGGAAAACTGAAGTGGAAACTGCCGGACCATACTGAAGGCCGCCTTGGTCTTCTCACGTGTAGTTCTCCTCGGGAGATATTGGAGGACTTTCCAAGACCTGTCTTTCAGCAGAACCTCAATGCTCTTGCTCGGCCCAAGTACTAGTCAGCATATAGGCCTCAAAGAGATGTCCTGCAGAAATCAGCAATTCAGAAGGCCAGGTTGGGATGTGAATGATCCTGCAAGGGCGGCACAGACTGATGTGCCCTGGCAAACTGACAGAGCTCTACCTGCTGTCTCTAAGAAGGAACTGCACTTTATATCCTAACCTTCCACTGACTTGCCCGGGAAGCTGGGGCTAGAAGGGTGCCGGAAGGAACGCAGAAGTGCACACCGCAGAACCATGCTGAAGATTGCGTGTGGCTTCTCACGTGGTGTTCTTCTCAGGAGAAAGGAGAGGACTTTCTAGGACCTGTCTTTCAGCCAGAACCTCAGGGCACTTTCCAAGGCAAAGTGACTTTCACTGTACAGGCCTCCGAACGATGTGCTGCCAGAAATCAGAAATGCTGGCTGGGGATCTAGCTCAGTGGTTCCGCCCGCCTGCTTCGCAAGCAGAAGGACCCGAGTTCGATCCCCGGTACCGGAAAAAAAAAAAAAAAAAAAAAAAAAAAAAGGAAAGAGGAAAAACAAGAAATTCAGAAATGCAGAGAGGCAGGTTGGGAGGTGAACGGTGTTGGCTATCAGTCCAAGAGTGGAGTGCACTGACAAACTGGCAAAGCTCTAGCTGCTTTTCCGAGAAGGAACTGCGCTTTATATCCTAGCCTTCCCTTCCCTTGCGTGGGAGTGCCGGCGCTAGAAGTGTGCTTGAAGGAACACTGAAGGGTCAAACTGCCGGACCACACTGAAGACTGACTGTGGCTTCTCACACGAAGTTCTCCTTAGGACAAGGCAGAGGACTTTCTAGGACCTGTCTTTCAGCAGAACCTCCGTGCCCTTTCCAGGAAAAAAGTGCCTGTCACGTCCTCGCTCCCCCGGCCTCCTGGAACAGTGCTGCCGAAATCAGCAATGCAGAGAGCCAGACCGGCACGGGAAGAGTGTTGGCTATAAGGTGAAGCGTGGAGGGAACTGGAACTGGCAAGTGGACAAAGCTCTGGCTCCTGTCTCGTAGAAGGAAGTGCACCTTTTCTCCTACCCTTCCCTTGCCTTGCCTGGGAGAGCTGGCGCTCGAAGCACGCTGGAAGGAAAACTGAAGTGGAAGCTGCCCGACCACCCTGAGGACTGTGTTGGTTTCACACCTGATGTTCTTTTCAGGAGAACGTAGAGGGCGTTCCGGGACCTGTCTTTCAGCCAAACCTCAGTGCACTTTCCAGGGCAAAGTGCCTGTCCCTGTACAGGCCTCCGAGCGATGTGCTGCCGAAATCAACAATGCAGAGAGGCAGATTGGGGTGTGAGAGGTATTGGATGGAAGTCCAAGGTAGAGTGCACTGGCAAACGGACAAAGCTGTAGCTGCTTTCTCTGGGAAGGAAGTGCACTTTATATCCTAACCTTCCTTTGACTTGCCTGTGGGACAGTTGGACGTAAAAGCGTGCTTGAAGGTAAACTGAAGTAGAAACTGCCGGACCGTACTGCAGACTGCGAGTGGCCTCTCACGTGAGGTTCTTCTTAGGACCCAAAGGAGAGGAACAAGCAGAACCTTTCAGCAGAACTTCAGTGCCCTTTCGTAGCCAAAGCGCTAGTCACGGTGCAGGCCTCGTAGAAATGTGCTGCAGCAATCAGCCCTGGAGAGGAGCCACACGGTGAGGTGAATTTCATTGCCTTTGTATGCATGAGTGCGTGCAGTGGACTCGCAAACTGACAACGGTCTTACCTGCTTGCTGTGAGAAGGAACTGCACTTTGCATCGGACCGCGTGCTTTCGCTTGCATGGGAGAACAGGCCCTAGAAGTGTGCTTGAAGGAAAAACTGAAGTGGAAAACTGCCGGACCATACTGAAGGCCTCCTTGGTCTTCTCACGTGTAGTTCTCCTCGGGAGATATTGGAGGACTTTCCAAGACCTGTTATTTCAGCAGAACCTCAATGCTCTTGCTCGGCCCAAGTACTAGTCAGCATATAGGCCTCAAAGAGATGTCCTGCAGAAATCAGCAATTCAGAAGGCCAGGTTGGGATGTGAATGATCCTGCAAGGGCGGCACAGACTGATGTGCCCTGGCAAACTGACAGAGCTCTACCTGCTGTCTCTAAGAAGGAACTGCACTTTATATCCTAACCTTCCACTGACTTGCCCGGGAAAGCTGGGGCTAGAAGGGTGCCGGAAGGAACGCAGAAGTGCACACCGCAGAACCATGCTGAAGATTGCGTGTGGCTTCTCACGTGGTGTTCTTCTCAGGAGAAAGGGAGAGGACTTTCAAGGACCTGTCTTTCAGCAGAACCTCAGGGCACTTTCCAAGGCAAAGTGACTTTCACTGTACAGGCCCTCCGAACGATGTGCTGCAGAAATCAGAAATGCTGGCTGGGGATCTAGCTCAGTGGTTCCGCCGCCTGCTTCGCAAGCAGAAGGACCCGAGTTCGATCCCCGGTACCGAAAAAAAAAAAAAAAAAAAAAAAAAAAGGAAAGAGGAAAAAAACAAGAAATTCAGAAATGCAGAGAGGCAGGTTGGGAGGTGAACGGTGTTGGCTATCAGTCCAAGCCAAGAGTGGAGTGCACTGACAAACTGGCAAAGCTCTAGCTGCTTTCTGAGAAGGAACTGCGCTTTATATCCTAGCCTTCCCTTCCCTTGCGTGGGAGTGCCGGCGCTAGAAGTGTGCTTGAAGGAACACTGAAGGTCAAACTGCCGGACCACACTGAAGACTGACTGTGGCTTCTCACACGAAGTTCTCCTTAGGACAAGGCAGAGGACTTTCTAGGACCCTTTCAGCAGAACCTCCGTGCCCTTTCCAGGAAAAAAGTGCCTGTCACGCACGCTCCTCCGGCCTCCTGGAACAGTGCTGCCGAAATCAGCAATGCAGAGAGCCAGACCGGACCACGGGAAGAGTGTTGGCGTATAAGGTGAAGTGAATGTTGAAAGCGTGTTGAAGGGGGAAACTGGAACTGACAATGGCAAGTGGACAAAGCTCTGGCTCCTGTCTCGTAGAAGGAAGTGCACCTTTTCTCCTACCCTTCCCTTGCCTTGCCTGGGAGAGCTGGCGCTCGAAGCACGCTGGAAGGAAAACTGAAGTGGAAGCTGCCCGACCACCCTGAGGACTGTGTTTGGTTTCACACCTGATGTTCTTTTCAGGAGAACGTAGAGGGCGTTCCGGGACCTGTCTTTCAGCCAAACTCAGTGCACTTTCCAGGGCAAAGTGCCTGTCCCTGTACAGGCCTCCGAGCGATGTGCTGCCGAATCAACAAGCAAGATACAAACAATGCAGAGAGGCAGTTTGGGGTGTGAGAGGTATTGGGATGGAAGTCCAAGCGTAGAGTGCACTGGCAAACGGACAAAGCTGTAGCTGCTTTCTCTGGGAAGGAAGTGCACTTTATATCCTAACCTTCCTTTTGACTTGCCTGTGGGACAGTTTGGACGTTAAAAGCGTGCTTGAAGGTAAACTGAAGTAGAAACTGCGGACCGTACTGCAGACTGCGAGTGGCCTCTCACGTGAGGTTCTTCTTAGGACCCAAAGGAGAGGAACAAGCAGAACCTTTCAGCAGAACTTCAGTGCCCTTTCGTAGCCAAAGCGCCTAGTCACGGTGCAGGCCAGCCTCGTAGAAATGTGCTGCAGCAATCAGCCCTGGAGAGAGCCACAGGGTGAGGTGAATTTCATTGCCTTTGTATGCATGAGTGCGTGTGCAGTGGACTCGCAAACTGACAACGGTCTTACCTGCTTGCTGTGAGAAGGAACTGCACTTTGCATCCCGACCGTGCTTTCGCTTGCATGGGAGAACAGGCCCTAGGAAGTGTGCTTGAAGGAAAACTGAAGTGGAAACTGCCGGACCATACTGAAGGCCGCCTTGGTCTTCTCACGGTGTAGTTCTCCTCGGGAGATATTGGAGGGGACTTTCCAAGACCTGTCTTTCAGCAGAACCTCAATGCTCTTGCCTCGGCCAAGTACTAGTCAGCATATAGGCCTCAAAGAGATGTCCTGCAGAAAATCAGCAATTCAGAAGGCCAGGTTGGGATGTGAATGATCCTGCAAGGGCGGCACAGACTGATGTGCCCTGGCAAACTGACAGAGCTCTACCTGCTGTCTCTAAGGAACTGCACTTTATATCCTAACCTTCCACTGACTTGCCCGAAGTGAAAGCTGGGGCTAGAAGGGTGCCGGAAGGAACGCAGAAGTGCACACCGCAGAACCATGCTGAAGATTGCGTGTGGCTTCTCACGTGGTGTTCTTCTCAGGAGA
Source organism: Heterocephalus glaber (assembly GCF_053883595.1). Lineage (NCBI taxonomy): Eukaryota > Metazoa > Chordata > Mammalia > Rodentia > Bathyergidae > Heterocephalus > Heterocephalus glaber. The sequence goes on along the minus strand of NW_028258423.1, from coordinate 4,964 downwards.
AAGGAGAGGACTTTCTAGGACCTGTCTTTCAGCAGAACCTCAGGGCACTTTCAAGGCAAAGTGACTTTCACTGTACAGGCCTGAACCGAAGATGTGCTGCCAGAAATAGACACACTCAGCAGAAAAAAAAAATGATGGGTGGGGATCTAGCTCAGTGGTTCCGCCGCCTGCTTCGCAAGCAGAAGGACCCGAGTTCGATCCCCGGTACCGGAAAAAAAAAAAAAAAAAAAAAAAAAAGGAAAGAGGAAAAACAAGAAATTCAGAAATGCAGAGAGGCAGGTTGGGAGGTGAACGGTGTTGGCTATCAGTCCAAGAGTGGAGTGCACTGACAAACTGGCAAAGCTCTGACTGCTTTCTCGAGAAGAAGGAACTGCGCCTTTATATCCTAGCCTTCCCTTCCTTGCGTGGGAGTGCCGGCGCTAGAAGTGTGCTTGAAGGAACACTGAAGGTCAAACTGCCGGACCACACTGAAGACTTGACTGTGGCTTCTCACACGAAGTTCTCCTTAGGACAAGGCAGAGGAACTTTCTAGGACCTGTCTTTCAGCAGAACCTCCGTGCCCTTTCCAGGAAAAAAGTGCCTGTCACGCTCCCGGCCTCCTGAACAGTGCTGCCGAAATCAGCAATGCAGAGAGCCAGACCGGCACGGGAAGAGTGTTGGCTATAAGGTGAAGCGTGGAGGAGGAACTGGAATGGCAAGTGGACAAAGCTCTGGCTCCTGTCTCGTAGAAGGAAGTGCACCTTTTCTCCTACCCTTCCCTTGCCTTGCCTGGGAGAGCTGGCGCTCGAAGCACGCTGGAAGGAAAACTGAAGTGGAAGCTCTGCCCGACCACCCTGAGGACTGTGTTTGGTTTCACACCTGATGTTCTTTTCAGGAGAGAACGTAGAGGGCGTTCCGGGACCTGTCTTTCAGCCAAACCTCAGTGCACTTTCCAGGGCAAAGTGCCTGTCCCTGTACAGGCCTCCGAGCGATGTGCTGCCGAAATCAACAATGCAGAGAGGCAGATTGGGGTGTGAGAGGTATTGGATGGAAGTCCAAGCGTAGAGTGCACTGGCAAACGGACAAAGCTGTAGCTGCTTTCTCTGGGAAGGAAGTGCACTTTATATCCTAACCTTCCTTTGACTTGCTGTGGGACAGTTGTTGGACGTAAAAGCGTGCTTGAAGGTAAACTGAAGTAGAAACTGCCGGACCGTACTGCAGACTGCGAGTGGCCTCTCACGTGAGGTTCTTCTTAGGACCCAAAGGAGAGGAACAAGCAGAACCTTTCAGCAGAACTTCAGTGCCCTTTCGTAGCCAAAGCGCTAGTCACGGTGCAGGCCTCGTAGAAATGTGCTGCAGCAAATCAGCCCTGGAGAGAGCCACACTGGTGAGGTGAATTTCATTGCCTTTGTATGCATGAGTGCGTGCAGTGGACTCGCAAACTGACAACGGTCTTACCTGCTTGCTGTGAGAAGGAACTGCCACTTTGCATCCGACCGTGCTTTCGCTTGCATGGGAGAACAGGCCCTAGAAGTGTGCTTGAAGGAAAACTGAAGTGGAAACTGCCGGACCATACTGAAGGCCGCCTTGGTCTTCTCACGTGTAGTTCTCCTCGGGAGATATTGGAGGACTTTCCAAGACCTGTCTTTCAGCAGAACCTCAATGCTCTTGCTCGGCCCAAGTACTAGTCAGCATATAGGCCTCAAAGAGATGTCCTGCAGAAATCAGCAATTCAGAAGGCCAGGTTGGGATGTGAATGATCCTGCAAGGGCGGCACAGACTGATGATGCTGGCCCTGGCAAACTGACAGAGCTCTCCTCTGCTCTGTCTCTAAGAAGGAACTGCACTTTATATCCTAACCTTCACTGACTTGCCCGGGAAAGCTGGGCTAGAAGGGTGCCGGAAGGAACGCAGAAGTGCACACCGCAGAACCATGCGCTGAAGATTGCGTGTGGCTTCTCACGTGGTGTTCTTCTCAGGAGAAAGGAGAGGACTTTCAAGGACCTGTCTTTCAGCAGAACCTCAGGGCACTTTCCAAGGCAAAGTGACTTTCACTGTACGGCCTCCGAACGATGTGCTGCAGAAATCAGAAATGCTGGCTGGGGATCTAGCTCAGTGGTTCCGCCGCCTGCTTCGCAAGCAGAAGGACCCGAGTTCGATCCCCGGTACCGGGAAAAAAAAAAAAAAAAAAAAAAAAAAAAGAAAGAGGAAAAAACAAGAAATTCAGAAATGCAGAGAGGCAGGTTGGGAGGGTGAACGGTGTTGGCTATCAGTCCAAGAGTGGAGTGCACTGACAAACTGGCAAAGCTCTAGCTGCTTTCTCCGAGAAGGAACTGCGCTTTATATCCTAGCCTTCCCTTCCCTTGCGTGGGAGTGCCGGCGCTAGAAGTGTGCTTGAAGGAACACTGAAGGTCAAACTGCCGGACCACACTGAAGAATGACTGTGGCTTCTCACACGAAGTTCTCCTTAGGACAAGGCAGAGGACTTTCTAGGACCTGTCTTTCAGCAGAACCTCCGTGCCCTTTCCAGGAAAAAAGTGCCTGTCACGCTCCCGGCCTCCTGGAACAGTGCTGCCGAAATCAGCAATGCAGAGAGCCAGACGGGCACGGGAAGAGTGTTGGCTATAAGGTGAAGCGTGGAGGGAACTGGAACTGGCAAGTGGACAAAGCTCTGGCTCCTGTCTCGTAGAAGGAAGTGCACCTTTTCTCCTACCCTTCCCTTGCCCTTGCCTGGGAGAGCTGGCCGCTCGAAGCACGCTGGAAGGAAAACTGAAGTGGAAGCTGCCCGACCACCCTGAGGACTGTGTTTGGTTTCACACTGATGTTTTTTCAGGAGAACGTAAGGGGCGTTCCGGGACCTGTCTTTCAGCCAAACCTCAGTGCACTTTCCAGGGCAAAGTGCCTGTCCCTGTACAGGCCTCCGAGCGATGTGCTGCCGAAATCAACAATGCAGAGAGGCAGATTGGGGTGTAGAGGTATTGGATGGAAGTCAAGCGTAGAGTGCACTGGCAAACGGACAAAGCTGTAGCTGCTTTCTCTGGGAAGGAAGTGCACTTTATATCCTAACCTTCCTTTGACTTGCCTGTGGGACAGTTGGACGTAAAAGCGTGCTTGAAGGTAAACTGAAGTAAAACTGCCGGACCGTACTGCAGACTGCGAGTGGCCTCTCACGTGAGGTTCTTCTTAGGACCCAAAGGAGAGGAACAAGCAGAACCTTTCAGCAGAACTTCGTGCCCTTTCGCTAGCAAAAGCGCTAGTCACGGTGCAGGCCTCGTAGAAATGTGCTGCAGCAATCAGCCCTGGAGAGAGCCACACGGTGAGGTGAATTTCATTGCCTTTGTATGCATGAGTGCGTGCAGTGGACTCGCAAACTGACAACGGTCTTACCTGCTTGCTGTGAGAAGGAACTGCACTTTGCATCCGACCGTGCTTTCGCTTGCATGGAGAACAGGCCCTAGAAGTGTGCTTGAAGGAAAACTGAAGTGGAAACTGCCGACCATACTGAAGGCCGCCTTGGTCTTCTCACGTGTAGTTCTCCTCGGGAGATATTGGAGGACTTTCCAAGACCTGCCTGTCTTTCAGCAGAACCTCAATGCTCTTGCTCGGCCCAAGTACTAGTCAGCATATAGGCCTCAAAGAGATGTCCTGCAGAAATCAGCAATTCAGAAGGCCAGGTTGGGATGTGAATGATCCTGCAAGGGCGGCACAGACTGATGTGCCTGGCAAACTGACAGAGCTCTACCTGCTGTCTCTAAGAAGGAACTGCACTTTATATCCTAACCTTCCACTGACTTGCCCGGGAAAGCTGGGGCTAGAAGGGTGCCGGAAGGAACGCAGAAGTGCACACCGCAGAAACCATGCTGAAGATTGCGTGTGGCTTCTCACGTGGTGTTCTTCTCAGGAGAAAGGAGAGGACTTTCAAGGACCTGTCTTTCAGCAGAACCTCAGGGCACTTTCCAAGGCAAAGTGACTTTCATGTACAGGCTGAATCAGCCCCGAAGATGTGCCTGCAGAAATCAGAAATGCTGGCTGGGGATCTAGCTCAGTGGTTCCGCCGCTGCTTCGCAAGCAGAGGACCCGAGTTCGATCCCCGGTACCGGAAAAAAAAAAAAAAAAAAAAAAAAAGGAAAGAGGAAAAACAAGAAATTCAGAAATGCAGAGAGGCAGGTTGGAGGTGAACGGTGTTGGCTATCAGTCCAAGAGTGGAGTGCACTGACAAACTGGCAAAGCTCTAGCTGCTTTCTCGAGAAGGAACTGCGCTTTATATCCTAGCCTTCCCTTCCCTTGCGTGGGAGTGCCGGCGCTAGAAGTGTGCTTGAAGGAACACTGAAGGTCAAACTGCCGGACCACACTGAAGACTGACTGTGGCTCTCACACGAAGTTCTCCTTAGGACAAGGCAGAGGACTTTCTAGGACCTGTCTTTCAGCAGAACCTCCGTGCCCTTTTCCAGGAAAAAAGTGCCTGTCACGCTCCCGGCCTCCTGGAACAGTGCTGCCGAAATCAGCAATGCAGAGAGCCAGACCGGCACGGGAAGAGTGTTGGCTATAAGGTGAAGCGTGGAGGGAACTGGACTGGCAAGTGGACAAAGCTCTGGCTCCTGTCTCGTAGAAGGAAGAGTGCACCTTTTCTCCTACCCTTCCCTTGCCTTGCCTGGGAGAGCTGGCGCTCTCGAAGCACGCTGGAAGGAAAACTGAAGTGGAAGCTGCCCGACCCACCTGAGGACTGTGTTTTGGTTTCACACCTGATGTTCTTTTCAGGAGAACGTAGAGGGCGTTCCGGGACCTGTCTTTCAGCCAAACCTCAGTGCACTTTCCAGGGCCAAAGTGCCTGTCCCTGTACAGGCCTTGCCGAGCGATGTGCTGCCGAAATCAACAATGCAGAGAGGCAGATTGGGGTGTGAGAGGTATTGGATGGAAGTCCAAGCGTAGAGTGCACTGGCAAACGGACAAAGCTGTAGCTGCTTTCTCTGGGAAGGAAGTGCACT
>NW_028258422.1:0-37745 GCF_053883595.1 Heterocephalus glaber | reverse complement strand
GGAGGTGAACGGTGTTGGCTATCAGTCCAAGAGTGGAGTGCACTACAAAACTGGCAAAGCTCTAGCTGCTTTCTCCGAGAAGGAACTGCGCTTTATATCCTAGCCTTCCCTTCCCTTGCGTGGGAGTGCCGGCGCTAGAAAGTGTGCTTGAAGGAACACTGAAGGTCAAACTGCCGGACCACACTGAGACTGACTGTGGCTTCTCACACGAAGTTCTCCTTAGGACAAGGCAGAGGACTTTCTAGGACCTGTCTTTCAGCAGAACCTCCGTGCCCTTTCCAGGAAAAAAGTGCCTGTCACGCTCCCCGGCCTCCTGGAACAGTGCTGCCGAAATCAGCAATGCAGAGAGCCAGACTGGCACGGGAAGAGTGTTGGCTATAAGGTGAAGCGTGGAGGGAACTGGAACTGGCAAGTGGACAAAGCTCTGGCTCCTGTCTCGTAGAAGGAAGTGCACCTTTCTCCTACCCTTCCCTTGCCTTGCCTGGGAGAGCTGGCGCTCGAAGCACGCTGGAAGGAAAACTGAAGTGGAAGCTGCCCGACCACCCTGAGGACTGTGTTTGGTTTCACACCTGATGTTCTTTTCAGGAGAACGTAGAGGGCGTTCCGGGACCTGTCTTTCAGCCAACCTCAGTGCACTTTCCAGGGCAAAGTGCCTGTCCCTGTACAGGCCTCCGAGCGATGTGCTGCCGAAATCAACAATGCAGAGAGGCAGATTGGGGTGTGAGAGGTATTGGATGGAAGTCCAAGCGTAGAGTGCACTGGCAAACGGACAAAGCTGTAGCTGCTTTCTCTGGGAAGGAAGTGCACTTTATATCCTAACCTTCCTTTGACTTGCCTGTGGGACAGTTGGACGTAAAAGCGTGCTTGAAGGTAAACTGAAGTAGAAACTGCGCCGGACCGTACTGCAGACTGCGAGTGGCCTCTCACGTGAGGTTCTTCTTAGGACCCAAAGGAGAGGAACAAGCAGAACCTTTCAGCAGAACTTCAGTGCCCTTTCGTAGCCAAAGCGCTAGTCACGGTGCAGGCCTCGTAGAAATGTGCTGCAGCAATCAGCCCTGGAGAGAGCCACACGGTGAGGTGAATTTCATTGCCTTTGTATGCATGAGTGCGTGCAGTGGACTCGCAAACTGACAACGGTCTTACCTGCTTGCTGTGAGAAGGAACTGCACTTTGCATCCGACCGTGCTTTCGCTTGCATGGGAGAACAGGCCCTAGAAGTGTGCTTGAAGGAAAACTGAAGTGGAAACTGCCGGACCATACTGAAGGCCGCCTTGGTCTTCTCACGTGTAGTTCTCCTCGGGAGATATTGGAGGACTTTCCAAGACCTGTCTTTCAGCAGAACCTCAATGCTCTTGCTCGGCCCAAGTACTAGTCAGCATATAGGCCTCAAAGAGATGTCCTGCAGAAATCAGCAATTCAGAAGGCCAGGTTGGGATGTGAATGATCCTGCAAGGGCGGCACAGACTGATGTGCCCTGGCAAACTGACAGAGCTCTACCTGCTGTCTCTAAGAAGGAACTGCACTTTATATCCTAACCTTCCACTGACTTGCCCGGGAAAGCTGGGGCTAGAAGGGTGCCGGAAGGAACGCAGAAGTGCACACCGCAGAACCATGCTGAAGATTGCGTGTGGCTTCTCACGTGGTGTTCTTCTCAGGAGAAAGGAGAGGACTTTCAAGGACCTGTCTTTCAGCAGAACCTCAGGGCACTTTCCAAGGCAAAGTGACTTTCACTGTACAGGCCTCCGAACGATGTGCTGCAGAAATCAGAAATGCTGGCTGGGGATCTAGCTCAGTGGTTCCGCCGCCTGCTTCGCAAGCAGAAGGACCCGAGTTCGATCCCCGGTACCGGGAAAAAAAAAAAAAAAAAAAAAAAAAAGAAAGAGGAAAAAAAAGAAATTCAGAAATGCAGAGAGGCAGGTTGGGAGGTGAACGGTGTTGGCTATCAGTCCAAGAGTGGAGTGCACCGACAAACTGGCAAAGCTCTAGCTGCTTTCTCCGAGAAGGAACTGCGCTTTATATCCTAGCCTTCCCTTCCCTTGCGTGGGAGTGCCGGCGCTAGAAGTGTGCTTGAAGGAACACTGAAGGTCAAACTGCCGGACCACACTGAAGACTGACTGTGGCTTCTCACACGAAGTTCTCCTTAGGACAAGGCAGAGGACTTTCTAGGACCTGTCTTTCAGCAGAACCTCCGTGCCCTTTCCAGGAAAAAGTGCCTGTCACGCTCCCGGCCTCCTGGAACAGTGCTGCCGAAATCAGCAATGCAGAGAGCCAGACTGGCACGGGAAGAGTGTTGGCTATAAGGTGAAGCGTGGAGGGAACTGGAACTGGCAAGTGGACAAAGCTCTGGCTCCTGTCTCGTAGAAGGAAGTGCACCTTTTCTCCTACCCTTCCCTTGCCTTGCCTGGGAGAGCTGGCGCTCGAAGCACGCTGGAAGGAAAACTGAAGTGGAAGCTGCCCGACCACCCTGAGGACTGTGTTTGGTTTCACACCTGATGTTCTTTTCAGGAGAACGTAGAGGGCGTTCCGGGACCTGTCTTTCAGCCAAACCTCAGTGCACTTTCCAGGGCAAAGTGCCTGTCCCTGTACAGGCCTCCGAGCGATGTGCTGCCGAAATCAACAATGCAGAGAGGCAGATTGGGGTGTGAGAGGTATTGGATGGAAGTCCAAGCGTAGAGTGCACTGGCAAACGGACAAAGCTGTAGCTGCTTTCTCTGGGAAGGAAGTGCACTTTATATCCTAACCTTCCTTTGACTTGCCTGTGGGACAGTTGGACGTAAAAGCGTGCTTGAAGGTAAACTGAAGTAGAAACTGCCGGACCGTACTGCAGACTGCGAGTGGCCTCTCACGTGAGGTTCTTCTTAGGACCCAAAGGAGAGGAACAAGCAGAACCTTTCAGCAGAACTTCAGTGCCCTTTCGTAGCCAAAGCGCTAGTCACGGTGCAGGCCTCGTAGAAATGTGCTGCAGCAATCAGCCCTGGAGAGAGCCACACGGTGAGGTGAATTTCATTGCCTTTGTATGCATGAGTGCGTGCAGTGGACTCGCAAACTGACAACGGTCTTACCTGCTTGCTGTGAGAAGGAACTGCACTTTGCATCCGACCGTGCTTTCGCTTGCATGGGAGAACAGGCCCTAGAAGTGTGCTTGAAGGAAAACTGAAGTGGAAACTGCCGGACCATACTGAAGGCCGCCTTGGTCTTCTCACGTGTAGTTCTCCTCGGGAGATATTGGAGGACTTTCCAAGACCTGTCTTTCAGCAGAACCTCAATGCTCTTGCTCGGCCCAAGTACTAGTCAGCATATAGGCCTCAAAGAGATGTCCTGCAGAAATCAGCAATTCAGAAGGCCAGGTTGGGATGTGAATGATCCTGCAAGGGCGGCACAGACTGATGTGCCCTGGCAAACTGACAGAGCTCTACCTGCTGTCTCTAAGAAGGAACTGCACTTTATATCCTAACCTTCCACTGACTTGCCCGGAAAGCTGGGGCTAGAAGGGTGCCGGAAGGAACGCAGAAGTGCACACCGCAGAACCATGCTGAAGATTGCGTGTGGCTTCTCACGTGGTGTTCTTAGGAGAAAGGAGAGGACTTTCAAGGACCTGTCTTTCAGCAGAACCTCAGGGCACTTTCCAAGGCAAAGTGACTTTCACTGTACAGGCCTCCGAACGATGTGCTGCAGAAATCAGAAATGCTGGCTGGGGATCTAGCTCAGTGGTTCCGCCGCCTGCTTCGCAAGCAGAAGGACCCGAGTTCGATCCCCGGTACCGGAAAAAAAAAAAAAAAAAAAAAAAGGAAAGAGGAAAAACAAGAAATTCAGAAATGCAGAGAGGCAGGTTGGGAGGTGAACGGTGTTGGCTATCAGTCCAAGAGTGGAGTGCACTGACAAACTGGCAAAGCTCTAGCTGCTTTCTCCGAGAAGGAACTGCGCTTTATATCCTAGCCTTCCCTTCCCTTGCGTGGGAGTGCCGGCGCTAGAAGTGTGCTTGAAGGAACACTGAAGGTCAAACTGCCGGACCACACTGAAGACTGACTGTGGCTTCTCACACGAAGTTCTCCTTAGGACAAGGCAGAGGACTTTCTAGGACCTGTCTTTCAGCAGAACCTCCGTGCCCTTTCCAGGAAAAAAGTGCCTGTCACGCTCCCGGCCTCCTGGAACAGTGCTGCCGAAATCAGCAATGCAGAGAGCCAGACTGGCACGGGAAGAGTGTTGGCTATAAGGTGAAGCGTGGAGGGAACTGGAACTGGCAAGTGGACAAAGCTCTGGCTCCTGTCTCGTAGAAGGAAGTGCACCTTTTCTCCTACCCTTCCCTTGCCTTGCCTGGGAGAGCTGGCGCTCGAAGCACGCTGGAAGGAAAACTGAAGTGGAAGCTGCCCGACCACCCTGAGGACTGTGTTTGGTTTCACACCTGATGTTCTTTTCAGGAGAACGTAGAGGGCGTTCCGGACCTGTCTTTCAGCCAAACCTCAGTGCACTTTCCAGGGCAAAGTGCCTGTCCCTGTACAGGCCTCCGAGCGATGTGCTGCCGAAATCAACAATGCAGAGAGGCAGATTGGGTGTGAGAGGTATTGGATGGAAGTCCAAGCGTAGAGTGCACTGGCAAACGGACAAAGCTGTAGCTGCTTTCTCTGGGAAGGAAGTGCACTTTATATCCTAACCTTCCTTTGACTTGCCTGTGGGACAGTTGGACGTAAAAGCGTGCTTGAAGGTAAACTGAAGTAGAAACTGCCGGACCGTACTGCAGACTGCGAGTGGCCTCTCACGTGAGGTTCTTCTTAGGACCCAAAGGAGAGGAACAAGCAGAACCTTTCAGCAGAACTTCAGTGCCCTTTCGTAGCCAAAGCGCTAGTCACGGTGCAGGCCTCGTAGAAATGTGCTGCAGCAATCAGCCCTGGAGAGAGCCACACGGTGAGGTGAATTTCATTGCCTTTGTATGCATGAGTGCGTGCAGTGGACTCGCAAACTGACAACGGTCTTACCTGCTTGCTGTGAGAAGGAACTGCACTTTGCATCCGACCGTGCTTTCGCTTGCATGGGAGAACAGGCCCTAGAAGTGTGCTTGAAGGAAAACTGAAGTGGAAACTGCCGGACCATACTGAAGGCCGCCTTGGTCTTCTCACGTGTAGTTCTCCTCGGGAGATATTGGAGGACTTTCCAAGACCTGTCTTTCAGCAGAACCTCAATGCTCTTGCTCGGCCCAAGTACTAGTCAGCATATAGGCCTCAAAGAGATGTCCTGCAGAAATCAGCAATTCAGAAGGCCAGGTTGGGATGTGAATGATCCTGCAAGGGCGGCACAGACTGATGTGCCCTGGCAAACTGACAGAGCTCTACCTGCTGTCTCTAAGAAGGAACTGCACTTTATATCCTAACCTTCCACTGACTTGCCCGGGAAAGCTGGGGCTAGAAGGGTGCCGGAAGGAACGCAGAAGTGCACACCGCAGAACCATGCTGAAGATTGCGTGTGGCTTCTCACGTGGTGTTCTTCTCAGGAGAAAGGAGAGGACTTTCAAGGACCTGTCTTTCAGCAGAACCTCAGGGCACTTTCCAAGGCAAAGTGACTTTCACTGTACAGGCCTCCGAACGATGTGCTGCAGAAATCAGAAATGCTGGCTGGGGATCTAGCTCAGTGGTTCCGCCGCCTGCTTCGCAAGCAGAAGGACCCGAGTTCGATCCCCGGTACCGGAAAAAAAAAAAAAAAAAAAAAAAGGAAAGAGGAAAAACAAGAAATTCAGAAATGCAGAGAGGCAGGTTGGGAGGTGAACGGTGTTGGCTATCAGTCCAAGAGTGGAGTGCACTGACAAACTGGCAAAGCTCTAGCTGCTTTCTCCGAGAAGGAACTGCGCTTTATATCCTAGCCTTCCCTTCCCTTGCGTGGGAGTGCCGGCGCTAGAAGTGTGCTTGAAGGAACACTGAAGGTCAAACTGCCGGACCACACTGAAGACTGACTGTGGCTTCTCACACGAAGTTCTCCTTAGGACAAGGCAGAGGACTTTCTAGGACCTGTCTTTCAGCAGAACCTCCGTGCCCTTTCCAGGAAAAAGTGCCTGTCACGCTCCCGGCCTCCTGGAACAGTGCTGCCGAAATCAGCAATGCAGAGAGCCAGACTGGCACGGGAAGAGTGTTGGCTATAAGGTGAAGCGTGGAGGGAACTGGAACTGGCAAGTGGACAAAGCTCTGGCTCCTGTCTCGTAGAAGGAAGTGCACCTTTTCTCCTACCCTTCCCTTGCCTTGCCTGGGAGAGCTGGCGCTCGAAGCACGCTGGAAGGAAAACTGAAGTGGAAGCTGCCCGACCACCCTGAGGACTGTGTTTGGTTTCACACCTGATGTTCTTTTCAGGAGAACGTAGAGGGCGTTCCGGGACCTGTCTTTCAGCCAAACCTCAGTGCACTTTCCAGGGCAAAGTGCCTGTCCCTGTACAGGCCTCCGAGCGATGTGCTGCCGAAATCAACAATGCAGAGAGGCAGATTGGGGTGTGAGAGGTATTGGATGGAAGTCCAAGCGTAGAGTGCACTGGCAAACGGACAAAGCTGTAGCTGCTTTCTCTGGGAAGGAAGTGCACTTTATATCCTAACCTTCCTTTGACTTGCCTGTGGGACAGTTGGACGTAAAAGCGTGCTTGAAGGTAAACTGAAGTAGAAACTGCCGGACCGTACTGCAGACTGCGAGTGGCCTCTCACGTGAGGTTCTTCTTAGGACCCAAAGGAGAGGAACAAGCAGAACCTTTCAGCAGAACTTCAGTGCCCTTTCGTAGCCAAAGCGCTAGTCACGGTGCAGGCCTCGTAGAAATGTGCTGCAGCAATCAGCCCTGGAGAGAGCCACACGGTGAGGTGAATTTCATTGCCTTTGTATGCATGAGTGCGTGCAGTGGACTCGCAAACTGACAACGGTCTTACCTGCTTGCTGTGAGAAGGAACTGCACTTTGCATCCGACCGTGCTTTCGCTTGCATGGGAGAACAGGCCCTAGAAGTGTGCTTGAAGGAAAACTGAAGTGGAAACTGCCGGACCATACTGAAGGCCGCCTTGGTCTTCTCACGTGTAGTTCTCCTCGGAGATATTGGAGGACTTTCCAAGACCTGTCTTTCAGCAGAACCTCAATGCTCTTGCTCGGCCCAAGTACTAGTCAGCATATAGGCCTCAAAGAGATGTCCTGCAGAAATCAGCAATTCAGAAGGCCAGGTTGGGATGTGAATGATCCTGCAAGGGCGGCACAGACTGATGTGCCCTGGCAAACTGACAGAGCTCTACCTGCTGTCTCTAAGAAGGAACTGCACTTTATATCCTAACCTTCCACTGACTTGCCCGGGAAAGCTGGGGCTAGAAGGGTGCCGGAAGGAACGCAGAAGTGCACACCGCAGAACCATGCTGAAGATTGCGTGTGGCTTCTCACGTGGTGTTCTTAGGAGAAAGGAGAGGACTTTCAAGGACCTGTCTTTCAGCAGAACCTCAGGGCACTTTCCAAGGCAAAGTGACTTTCACTGTACAGGCCTCCGAACGATGTGCTGCAGAAATCAGAAATGCTGGCTGGGGATCTAGCTCAGTGGTTCCGCCGCCTGCTTCGCAAGCAGAAGGACCCGAGTTCGATCCCCGTACCGGAAAAAAAAAAAAAAAAAAAAAAAAAAGGAAAGAGGAAAAAAAAGAAATTCAGAAATGCAGAGAGGCAGGTTGGGAGGTGAACGGTGTTGGCTATCAGTCCAAGAGTGGAGTGCACTGACAAACTGGCAAAGCTCTAGCTGCTTTCTCCGAGAAGGAACTGCGCTTTATATCCTAGCCTTCCCTTCCCTTGCGTGGGAGTGCCGGCGCTAGAAGTGTGCTTGAAGGAACACTGAAGGTCAAACTGCCGGACCACACTGAAGACTGACTGTGGCTTCTCACACGAAGTTCTCCTTAGGACAAGGCAGAGGACTTTCTAGGACCTGTCTTTCAGCAGAACCTCCGTGCCCTTTCCAGGAAAAAAGTGCCTGTCACGCTCCCCCTCCTGGAACAGTGCTGCCGAAATCAGCAATGCAGAGAGCCAGACTGGCACGGGAAGAGTGTTGGCTATAAGGTGAAGCGTGGAGGGAACTGGAACTGGCAAGTGGACAAAGCTCTGGCTCCTGTCTCGTAGAAGGAAGTGCACCTTTTCTCCTACCCTTCCCTTGCCTTGCCTGGGAGAGCTGGCGCTCGAAGCACGCTGGAAGGAAAACTGAAGTGGAAGCTGCCCGACCACCCTGAGGACTGTGTTTGGTTTCACACCTGATGTTCTTTTCAGGAGAACGTAGAGGGCGTTCCGGGACCTGTCTTTCAGCCAAACCTCAGTGCACTTTCCAGGGCAAAGTGCCTGTCCCTGTACAGGCCTCCGAGCGATGTGCTGCCGAAATCAACAATGCAGAGAGGCAGATTGGGGTGTGAGAGGTATTGGATGGAAGTCCAAGCGTAGAGTGCACTGGCAAACGGACAAAGCTGTAGCTGCTTTCTCTGGGAAGGAAGTGCACTTTATATCCTAACCTTCCTTTGACTTGCCTGTGGGACAGTTGGACGTAAAAGCGTGCTTGAAGGTAAACTGAAGTAGAAACTGCCGGACCGTACTGCAGACTGCGAGTGGCCTCTCACGTGAGGTTCTTCTTAGGACCCAAAGGAGAGGAACAAGCAGAACCTTTCAGCAGAACTTCAGTGCCCTTTCGTAGCCAAAGCGCTAGTCACGGTGCAGGCCTCGTAGAAATGTGCTGCAGCAATCAGCCCTGGAGAGAGCCACACGGTGAGGTGAATTTCATTGCCTTTGTATGCATGAGTGCGTGCAGTGGACTCGCAAACTGACAACGGTCTTACCTGCTTGCTGTGAGAAGGAACTGCACTTTGCATCCGACCGTGCTTTCGCTTGCATGGGAGAACAGGCCCTAGAAGTGTGCTTGAAGGAAAACTGAAGTGGAAACTGCCGGACCATACTGAAGGCCGCCTTGGTCTTCTCACGTGTAGTTCTCCTCGGGAGATATTGGAGGACTTTCCAAGACCTGTCTTTCAGCAGAACCTCAATGCTCTTGCTCGGCCCAAGTACCAGTCAGCATATAGGCCTCAAAGAGATGTCCTGCAGAAATCAGCAATTCAGAAGGCCAGGTTGGGATGTGAATGATCCTGCAAGGGCGGCACAGACTGATGTGCCCTGGCAAACTGACAGAGCTCTACCTGCTGTCTCTAAGAAGGAACTGCACTTTATATCCTAACCTTCCACTGACTTGCCCGGGAAAGCTGGGGCTAGAAGGGTGCCGGAAGGAACGCAGAAGTGCACACCGCAGAACCATGCTGAAGATTGCGTGTGGCTTCTCACGTGGTGTTCTCAGGAGAAAGGAGAGGACTTTCAAGGACCTGTCTTTCAGCAGAACCTCAGGGCACTTTCCAAGGCAAAGTGACTTTCACTGTACAGGCCTCCGAACGATGTGCTGCAGAAATCAGAAATGCTGGCTGGGGATCTAGCTCAGTGGTTCCGCCGCCTGCTTCGCAAGCAGAAGGACCCGAGTTCGATCCCCGACCACGGAAAAAAAAAAAAAAAAAAAAAAAAAAGGAAAGAGGAAAAAAAAGAAATTCAGAAATGCAGAGAGGCAGGTTGGGAGGTGAACGGTGTTGGCTATCAGTCCAAGAGTGGAGTGCACTGACAAACTGGCAAAGCTCTAGCTGCTTTCTCCGAGAAGGAACTGCGCTTTATATCCTAGCCTTCCCTTCCCTTGCGTGGGAGTGCCGGCGCTAGAAGTGTGCTTGAAGGAACACTGAAGGTCAAACTGCCGGACCACACTGAAGACTGACTGTGGCTTCTCACACGAAGTTCTCCTTAGGACAAGGCAGAGGACTTTCTAGGACCTGTCTTTCAGCAGAACCTCCGTGCCCTTTCCAGGAAAAAAGTGCCTGTCACGCTCCCGGCCTCCTGGAACAGTGCTGCCGAAATCAGCAATGCAGAGAGCCAGACTGGCACGGGAAGAGTGTTGGCTATAAGGTGAAGCGTGGAGGGAACTGGAACTGGCAAGTGGACAAAGCTCTGGCTCCTGTCTCGTAGAAGGAAGTGCACCTTTTCTCCTACCCTTCCCTTCCCTTGCCTTGCCTGGGAGAGCTGGCGCTCGAAGCACGCTGGAAGGAAAACTGAAGTGGAAGCTGCCCGACCACCCTGAGGACTGTGTTTGGTTTCACACCTGATGTTCTTTTCAGGAGAACGTAGAGGGCGTTCCGGGACCTGTCTTTCAGCCAAACCTCAGTGCACTTTCCAGGGCAAAGTGCCTGTCCCTGTACAGGCCTCCGAGCGATGTGCTGCCGAAATCAACAATGCAGAGAGGCAGATTGGGGTGTGAGAGGTATTGGATGGAAGTCCAAGCGTAGAGTGCACTGGCAAACGGACAAAGCTGTAGCTGCTTTCTCTGGGAAGGAAGTGCACTTTATATCCTAACCTTCCTTTGACTTGCCTGTGGGACAGTTGGACGTAAAAGCGTGCTTGAAGGTAAACTGAAGTAGAAACTGCCGGACCGTACTGCAGACTGCGAGTGGCCTCTCACGTGAGGTTCTTCTTAGGACCCAAAGGAGAGGAACAAGCAGAACCTTTCAGCAGAACTTCAGTGCCCTTTCGTAGCCAAAGCGCTAGTCACGGTGCAGGCCTCGTAGAAATGTGCTGCAGCAATCAGCCCTGGAGAGAGCCACACGGTGAGGTGAATTTCATTGCCTTTGTATGCATGAGTGCGTGCAGTGGACTCGCAAACTGACAACGGTCTTACCTGCTTGCTGTGAGAAGGAACTGCACTTTGCATCCGACCGTGCTTTCGCTTGCATGGGAGAACAGGCCCTAGAAGTGTGCTTGAAGGAAAACTGAAGTGGAAACTGCCGGACCATACTGAAGGCCGCCTTGGTCTTCTCACGTGTAGTTCTCCTCGGGAGATATTGGAGGACTTTCCAAGACCTGTCTTTCAGCAGAACCTCAATGCTCTTGCTCGCCCAAGTACTAGTCAGCATATAGGCCTCAAAGAGATGTCCTGCAGAAATCAGCAATTCAGAAGGCCAGGTTGGGATGTGAATGATCCTGCAAGGGCGGCACAGACTGATGTGCCCTGGCAAACTGACAGAGCTCTACCTGCTGTCTCTAAGAAGGAACTGCACTTTATATCCTAACCTTCCACTGACTTGCCCGGGAAAGCTGGGGCTAGAAGGGTGCCGGAAGGAACGCAGAAGTGCACACCGCAGAACCATGCTGAAGATTGCGTGTGGCTTCTCACGTGGTGTTCTTAGGAGAAAGGAGAGGACTTTCAAGGACCTGTCTTTCAGCAGAACCTCAGGGCACTTTCCAAGGCAAAGTGACTTTCACTGTACAGGCCTCCGAACGATGTGCTGCAGAAATCAGAAATGCTGGCTGGGGATCTAGCTCAGTGGTTCCGCCGCCTGCTTCGCAAGCAGAAGGACCCGAGTTCGATCCCCGGTACCGGAAAAAAAAAAAAAAAAAAAAAAAAAAAGGAAAGAGAAAAAAAAGAAATTCAGAAATGCAGAGAGGCAGGTTGGGAGGTGAACGGTGTTGGCTATCAGTCCAAGAGTGGAGTGCACTGACAAACTGGCAAAGCTCTAGCTGCTTTCTCCGAGAAAGGAACTGCGCTTTATATCCTAGCCTTCCCTTCCCTTGCGTGGGAGTGCCGGCGCTAGAAGTGTGCTTGAAGGAACACTGAAGGTCAAACTGCCGGACCACACTGAAGACTGACTGTGGCTTCTCACACGAAGTTCTCCTTAGGACAAGGCAGAGGACTTTCTAGGACCTGTCTTTCAGCAGAACCTCCGTGCCCTTTCCAGGAAAAAAGTGCCTGTCACGCTCCCGGCCTCCTGGAACAGTGCTGCCGAAATCAGCAATGCAGAGAGCCAGACTGGCACGGGAAGAGTGTTGGCTATAAGGTGAAGCGTGGAGGGAACTGGAACTGGCAAGTGGACAAAGCTCTGGCTCCTGTCTCGTAGAAGGAAGTGCACCTTTTCTCCTACCCTTCCCTTGCCTTGCCTGGGAGAGCTGGCGCTCGAAGCACGCTGGAAGGAAAACTGAAGTGGAAGCTGCCCGACCACCCTGAGGACTGTGTTTGGTTTCACACCTGATGTTCTTTTCAGGAGAACGTAGAGGGCGTTCCGGGACCTGTCTTTCAGCCAAACCTCAGTGCACTTTCCAGGGCAAAGTGCCTGTCCCTGTACAGGCCTCCGAGCGATGTGCTGCCGAAATCAACAATGCAGAGAGGCAGATTGGGGTGTGAGAGGTATTGGATGGAAGTCCAAGCGTAGAGTGCACTGGCAAACGGACAAAGCTGTAGCTGCTTTCTCTGGGAAGGAAGTGCACTTTATATCCTAACCTTCCTTTGACTTGCCTGTGGGACAGTTGGACGTAAAAGCGTGCTTGAAGGTAAACTGAAGTAGAAACTGCCGGACCGTACTGCAGACTGCGAGTGGCCTCTCACGTGAGGTTCTTCTTAGGACCCAAAGGAGAGGAACAAGCAGAACCTTTCAGCAGAACTTCAGTGCCCTTTCGTAGCCAAAGCGCTAGTCACGGTGCAGGCCTCGTAGAAATGTGCTGCAGCAATCAGCCCTGGAGAGAGCCACACGGTGAGGTGAATTTCATTGCCTTTGTATGCATGAGTGCGTGCAGTGGACTCGCAAACTGACAACGGTCTTACCTGCTTGCTGTGAGAAGGAACTGCACTTTGCATCCGACCGTGCTTTCGCTTGCATGGGAGAACAGGCCCTAGAAGTGTGCTTGAAGGAAAACTGAAGTGGAAACTGCCGGACCATACTGAAGGCCGCCTTGGTCTTCTCACGTGTAGTTCTCCTCGGGAGATATTGGAGGACTTTCCAAGACCTGTCTTTCAGCAGAACCTCAATGCTCTTGCTCGGCCCAAGTACTAGTCAGCATATAGGCCTCAAAGAGATGTCCTGCAGAAATCAGCAATTCAGAAGGCCAGGTTGGGATGTGAATGATCCTGCAAGGGCGGCACAGACTGATGTGCCCTGGCAAACTGACAGAGCTCTACCTGCTGTCTCTAAGAAGGAACTGCACTTTATATCCTAACCTTCCACTGACTTGCCCGGGAAAGCTGGGGCTAGAAGGGTGCCGGAAGGAACGCAGAAGTGCACACCGCAGAACCATGCTGAAGATTGCGTGTGGCTTCTCACGTGGTGTTCTTCTCAGGAGAAAGGAGAGGACTTTCAAGGACCTGTCTTTCAGCAGAACCTCAGGGCACTTTCCAAGGCAAAGTGACTTTCACTGTACAGGCCTCCGAACGATGTGCTGCAGAAATCAGAAATGCTGGCTGGGGATCTAGCTCAGTGGTTCCGCCGCCTGCTTCGCAAGCAGAAGGACCCGAGTTCGATCCCCGGTACCGGAAAAAAAAAAAAAAAAAAAAAAAAAAAGGAAAGAGGAAAAAAAAGAAATTCAGAAATGCAGAGAGGCAGGTTGGGAGGTGAACGGTGTTGGCTATCAGTCCAAGAGTGGAGTGCACTGACAAACTGGCAAAGCTCTAGCTGCTTTCTCCGAGAAGGAACTGCGCTTTATATCCTAGCCTTCCCTTCCCTTGCGTGGGAGTGCCGGCGCTAGAAGTGTGCTTGAAGGAACACTGAAGGTCAAACTGCCGGACCACACTGAAGACTGACTGTGGCTTCTCACACGAAGTTCTCCTTAGGACAAGGCAGAGGACTTTCTAGGACCTGTCTTTCAGCAGAACCTCCGTGCCCTTTCCAGGAAAAAAGTGCCTGTCACGCTCCCGGCCTCCTGGAACAGTGCTGCCGAAATCAGCAATGCAGAGAGCCAGACTGGCACGGGAAGAGTGTTGGCTATAAGGTGAAGCGTGGAGGGAACTGGAACTGGCAAGTGGACAAAGCTCTGGCTCCTGTCTCGTAGAAGGAAGTGCACCTTTTCTCCTACCCTTCCCTTGCCTTGCCTGGGAGAGCTGGCGCTCGAAGCACGCTGGAAGGAAAACTGAAGTGGAAGCTGCCCGACCACCCTGAGGACTGTGTTTGGTTTCACACCTGATGTTCTTTTCAGGAGAACGTAGAGGGCGTTCCGGGACCTGTCTTTCAGCCAAACCTCAGTGCACTTTCCAGGGCAAAGTGCCTGTCCCTGTACAGGCCTCCGAGCGATGTGCTGCCGAAATCAACAATGCAGAGAGGCAGATTGGGGTGTGAGAGGTATTGGATGGAAGTCCAAGCGTAGAGTGCACTGGCAAACGGACAAAGCTGTAGCTGCTTTCTCTGGGAAGGAAGTGCACTTTATATCCTAACCTTCCTTTGACTTGCCTGTGGGACAGTTGGACGTAAAAGCGTGCTTGAAGGTAAACTGAAGTAGAAACTGCCGGACCGTACTGCAGACTGCGAGTGGCCTCTCACGTGAGGTTCTTCTTAGGACCCAAAGGAGAGGAACAAGCAGAACCTTTCAGCAGAACTTCAGTGCCCTTTCGTAGCCAAAGCGCTAGTCACGGTGCAGGCCTCGTAGAAATGTGCTGCAGCAATCAGCCCTGGAGAGAGCCACACGGTGAGGTGAATTTCATTGCCTTTGTATGCATGAGTGCGTGCAGTGGACTCGCAAACTGACAACGGTCTTACCTGCTTGCTGTGAGAAGGAACTGCACTTTGCATCCGACCGTGCTTTCGCTTGCATGGGAGAACAGGCCCTAGAAGTGTGCTTGAAGGAAAACTGAAGTGGAAACTGCCGGACCATACTGAAGGCCGCCTTGGTCTTCTCACGTGTAGTTCTCCTCGGGAGATATTGGAGGACTTTCCAAGACCTGTCTTTCAGCAGAACCTCAATGCTCTTGCTCGGCCCAAGTACTAGTCAGCATATAGGCCTCAAAGAGATGTCCTGCAGAAATCAGCAATTCAGAAGGCCAGGTTGGGATGTGAATGATCCTGCAAGGGCGGCACAGACTGATGTGCCCTGGCAAACTGACAGAGCTCTACCTGCTGTCTCTAAGAAGGAACTGCACTTTATATCCTAACCTTCCACTGACTTGCCCGGGAAAGCTGGGGCTAGAAGGGTGCCGGAAGGAACGCAGAAGTGCACACCGCAGAACCATGCTGAAGATTGCGTGTGGCTTCTCACGTGGTGTTCTTCTCAGGAGAAAGGAGAGGACTTTCAAGGACCTGTCTTTCAGCAGAACCTCAGGGCACTTTCCAAGGCAAAGTGACTTTCACTGTACAGGCCTCCGAACGATGTGCTGCAGAAATCAGAAATGCTGGCTGGGGATCTAGCTCAGTGGTTCCGCCGCCTGCTTCGCAAGCAGAAGGACCCGAGTTCGATCCCCGGTACCGGAAAAAAAAAAAAAAAAAAAAAAAAAGGAAAGAGAGGAAAAACAAGAAATTCAGAAATGCAGAGAGGCAGGTTGGGAGGTGAACGGTGTTGGCTATCAGTCCAAGAGTGGAGTGCACTGACAAACTGGCAAAGCTCTAGCTGCTTTCTCCGAGAAGGAACTGCGCTTTATATCCTAGCCTTCCCTTCCCTTGCGTGGGAGTGCCGGCGCTAGAAGTGTGCTTGAAGGAACACTGAAGGTCAAACTGCCGGACCACACTGAAGACTGACTGTGGCTTCTCACACGAAGTTCTCCTTAGGACAAGGCAGAGGACTTTCTAGGACCTGTCTTTCAGCAGAACCTCCGTGCCCTTTCCAGGAAAAAAGTGCCTGTCACGCTCCCGGCCTCCTGGAACAGTGCTGCCGAAATCAGCAATGCAGAGAGCCAGACTGGCACGGGAAGAGTGTTGGCTATAAGGTGAAGCGTGGAGGGAACTGGAACTGGCAAGTGGACAAAGCTCTGGCTCCTGTCTCGTAGAAGGAAGTGCACCTTTTCTCCTACCCTTCCCTTGCCTTGCCTGGGAGAGCTGGCGCTCGAAGCACGCTGGAAGGAAAACTGAAGTGGAAGCTGCCCGACCACCCTGAGGACTGTGTTTGGTTTCACACCTGATGTTCTTTTCAGGAGAACGTAGAGGGCGTTCCGGGACCTGTCTTTCAGCCAAACCTCAGTGCACTTTCCAGGGCAAAGTGCCTGTCCCTGTACAGGCCTCCGAGCGATGTGCTGCCGAAATCAACAATGCAGAGAGGCAGATTGGGGTGTGAGAGGTATTGGATGGAAGTCCAAGCGTAGAGTGCACTGGCAAACGGACAAAGCTGTAGCTGCTTTCTCTGGGAAGGAAGTGCACTTTATATCCTAACCTTCCTTTGACTTGCCTGTGGGACAGTTGGACGTAAAAGCGTGCTTGAAGGTAAACTGAAGTAGAAACTGCCGGACCGTACTGCAGACTGCGAGTGGCCTCTCACGTGAGGTTCTTCTTAGGACCCAAAGGAGAGGAACAAGCAGAACCTTTCAGCAGAACTTCAGTGCCCTTTCGTAGCCAAAGCGCTAGTCACGGTGCAGGCCTCGTAGAAATGTGCTGCAGCAATCAGCCCTGGAGAGAGCCACACGGTGAGGTGAATTTCATTGCCTTTGTATGCATGAGTGCGTGCAGTGGACTCGCAAACTGACAACGGTCTTACCTGCTTGCTGTGAGAAGGAACTGCACTTTGCATCCGACCGTGCTTTCGCTTGCATGGGAGAACAGGCCCTAGAAGTGTGCTTGAAGGAAAACTGAAGTGGAAACTGCCGGACCATACTGAAGGCCGCCTTGGTCTTCTCACGTGTAGTTCTCCTCGGGAGATATTGGAGGACTTTCCAAGACCTGTCTTTCAGCAGAACCTCAATGCTCTTGCTCGGCCCAAGTACTAGTCAGCATATAGGCCTCAAAGAGATGTCCTGCAGAAATCAGCAATTCAGAAGGCCAGGTTGGGATGTGAATGATCCTGCAAGGGCGGCACAGACTGATGTGCCCTGGCAAACTGACAGAGCTCTACCTGCTGTCTCTAAGAAGGAACTGCACTTTATATCCTAACCTTCCACTGACTTGCCCGGGAAAGCTGGGGCTAGAAGGGTGCCGGAAGGAACGCAGAAGTGCACACCGCAGAACCATGCTGAAGATTGCGTGTGGCTTCTCACGTGGTGTTCTTCTCAGGAGAAAGGAGAGGACTTTCAAGGACCTGTCTTTCAGCAGAACCTCAGGGCACTTTCCAAGGCAAAGTGACTTTCACTGTACAGGCCTCCCGAACGATGTGCTGCAGAAATCAGAAATGCTGGCTGGGGATCTAGCTCAGTGGTTCCGCCGCCTGCTTCGCAAGCAGAAGGACCCGAGTTCGATCCCCGTACCGGAAAAAAAAAAAAAAAAAAAAAAAAAAAGGAAAGAGGAAAAAAAAGAAATTCAGAAATGCAGAGAGGCAGGTTGGGAGGTGAACGGTGTTGGCTATCAGTCCAAGAGTGGAGTGCACTGACAAACTGGCAAAGCTCTAGCTGCTTTCTCCGAGAAGGAACTGCGCTTTATATCCTAGCCTTCCCTTCCCTTGCGTGGGAGTGCCGGCGCTAGAAGTGTGCTTGAAGGAACACTGAAGGTCAAACTGCCGGACCACACTGAAGACTGACTGTGGCTTCTCACACGAAGTTCTCCTTAGGACAAGGCAGAGGACTTTCTAGGACCTGTCTTTCAGCAGAACCTCCGTGCCCTTTCCAGGAAAAAGTGCCTGTCACGCTCCCGGCCTCCTGGAACAGTGCTGCCGAAATCAGCAATGCAGAGAGCCAGACTGGCACGGGAAGAGTGTTGGCTATAAGGTGAAGCGTGGAGGGAACTGGAACTGGCAAGTGGACAAAGCTCTGGCTCCTGTCTCGTAGAAGGAAGTGCACCTTTTCTCCTACCCTTCCCTTGCCTTGCCTGGGAGAGCTGGCGCTCGAAGCACGCTGGAAGGAAAACTGAAAACTGAAGTGGAAGCTGCCCGACCACCCTGAGGACTGTGTTTGGTTTCACACCTGATGTTCTTTTCAGGAGAACGTAGAGGGCGTTCCGGGACCTGTCTTTCAGCCAAACCTCAGTGCACTTTCCAGGGCAAAGTGCCTGTCCCTGTACAGGCCTCCGAGCGATGTGCTGCCGAAATCAACAATGCAGAGAGGCAGATTGGGGTGTGAGAGGTATTGGATGGAAGTCCAAGCGTAGAGTGCACTGGCAAACGGACAAAGCTGTAGCTGCTTTCTCTGGGAAGGAAGTGCACTTTATATCCTAACCTTCCTTTGACTTGCCTGTGGGACAGTTGGACGTAAAAGCGTGCTTGAAGGTAAACTGAAGTAGAAACTGCCGGACCGTACTGCAGACTGCGAGTGGCCTCTCACGTGAGGTTCTTCTTAGGACCCAAAGGAGAGGAACAAGCAGAACCTTTCAGCAGAACTTCAGTGCCCTTTCGTAGCCAAAGCGCTAGTCACGGTGCAGGCCTCGTAGAAATGTGCTGCAGCAATCAGCCCTGGAGAGAGCCACACGGTGAGGTGAATTTCATTGCCTTTGTATGCATGAGTGCGTGCAGTGGACTCGCAAACTGACAACGGTCTTACCTGCTTGCTGTGAGAAGGAACTGCACTTTGCATCCGACCGTGCTTTCGCTTGCATGGGAGAACAGGCCCTAGAAGTGTGCTTGAAGGAAAACTGAAGTGGAAACTGCCGGACCATACTGAAGGCCGCCTTGGTCTTCTCACGTGTAGTTCTCCTCGGGAGATATTGGAGGACTTTCCAAGACCTGTCTTTCAGCAGAACCTCAATGCTCTTGCTCGGCCCAAGTACTAGTCAGCATATAGGCCTCAAAGAGATGTCCTGCAGAAATCAGCAATTCAGAAGGCCAGGTTGGGATGTGAATGATCCTGCAAGGGCGGCACAGACTGATGTGCCCTGGCAAACTGACAGAGCTCTACCTGCTGTCTCTAAGAAGGAACTGCACTTTATATCCTAACCTTCCACTGACTTGCCCGGGAAAGCTGGGGCTAGAAGGGTGCCGGAAGGAACGCAGAAGTGCACACCGCAGAACCATGCTGAAGATTGCGTGTGGCTTCTCACGTGGTGTTCTTCAGGAGAAAGGAGAGGACTTTCAAGGACCTGTCTTTCAGCAGAACCTCAGGGCACTTTCCAAGGCAAAGTGACTTTCACTGTACAGGCCTCCGAACGATGTGCTGCAGAAATCAGAAATGCTGGCTGGGGATCTAGCTCAGTGGTTCCGCCGCCTGCTTCGCAAGCAGAAGGACCCGAGTTCGATCCCCGGTACCGGGAAAAAAAAAAAAAAAAAAAAAAAAAGGAAAGAGGAAAAAAAAGAAATTCAGAAATGCAGAGAGGCAGGTTGGGAGGTGAACGGTGTTGGCTATCAGTCCAAGAGTGGAGTGCACCGACAAACTGGCAAAGCTCTAGCTGCTTTCTCCGAGAAGGAACTGCGCTTTATATCCTAGCCTTCCCTTCCCTTGCGTGGGAGTGCCGGCGCTAGAAGTGTGCTTGAAGGAACACTGAAGGTCAAACTGCCGGACCACACTGAAGACTGACTGTGGCTTCTCACACGAAGTTCTCCTTAGGACAAGGCAGAGGACTTTCTAGGACCTGTCTTTCAGCAGAACCTCCGTGCCCTTTCCAGGAAAAAAGTGCCTGTCACGCTCCCGGCCTCCTGGAACAGTGCTGCCGAAATCAGCAATGCAGAGAGCCAGACTGGCACGGGAAGAGTGTTGGCTATAAGGTGAAGCGTGGAGGGAACTGGAACTGGCAAGTGGACAAAGCTCTGGCTCCTGTCTCGTAGAAGGAAGTGCACCTTTTCTCCTACCCTTCCCTTGCCTTGCCTGGGAGAGCTGGCGCTCGAAGCACGCTGGAAGGAAAACTGAAGTGGAAGCTGCCCGACCACCCTGAGGACTGTGTTTGGTTTCACACCTGATGTTCTTTTCAGGAGAACGTAGAGGGCGTTCCGGGACCTGTCTTTCAGCCAAACCTCAGTGCACTTTCCAGGGCAAAGTGCCTGTCCCTGTACAGGCCTCCGAGCGATGTGCTGCCGAAATCAACAATGCAGAGAGGCAGATTGGGGTGTGAGAGGTATTGGATGGAAGTCCAAGCGTAGAGTGCACTGGCAAACGGACAAAGCTGTAGCTGCTTTCTCTGGGAAGGAAGTGCACTTTATATCCTAACCTTCCTTTGACTTGCCTGTGGGACAGTTGGACGTAAAAGCGTGCTTGAAGGTAAACTGAAGTAGAAACTGCCGGACCGTACTGCAGACTGCGAGTGGCCTCTCACGTGAGGTTCTTCTTAGGACCCAAAGGAGAGGAACAAGCAGAACCTTTCAGCAGAACTTCAGTGCCCTTTCGTAGCCAAAGCGCTAGTCACGGTGCAGGCCTCGTAGAAATGTGCTGCAGCAATCAGCCCTGGAGAGAGCCACACGGTGAGGTGAATTTCATTGCCTTTGTATGCATGAGTGCGTGCAGTGGACTCGCAAACTGACAACGGTCTTACCTGCTTGCTGTGAGAAGGAACTGCACTTTGCATCCGACCGTGCTTTCGCTTGCATGGGAGAACAGGCCCTAGAAGTGTGCTTGAAGGAAAACTGAAGTGGAAACTGCCGGACCATACTGAAGGCCGCCTTGGTCTTCTCACGTGTAGTTCTCCTCGGGAGATATTGGAGGACTTTCCAAGACCTGTCTTTCAGCAGAACCTCAATGCTCTTGCTCGGCCCAAGTACTAGTCAGCATATAGGCCTCAAAGAGATGTCCTGCAGAAATCAGCAATTCAGAAGGCCAGGTTGGGATGTGAATGATCCTGCAAGGGCGGCACAGACTGATGTGCCCTGGCAAACTGACAGAGCTCTACCTGCTGTCTCTAAGAAGGAACTGCACTTTATATCCTAACCTTCCACTGACTTGCCCGGGAAAGCTGGGGCTAGAAGGGTGCCGGAAGGAACGCAGAAGTGCACACCGCAGAACCATGCTGAAGATTGCGTGTGGCTTCTCACGTGGTGTTCTTCTCAGGAGAAAGGAGAGGACTTTCAAGGACCTGTCTTTCAGCAGAACCTCAGGGCACTTTCCAAGGCAAAGTGACTTTCACTGTACAGGCCTCCGAACGATGTGCTGCAGAAATCAGAAATGCTGGCTGGGGATCTAGCTCAGTGGTTCCGCCGCCTGCTTCGCAAGCAGAAGGACCCGAGTTCGATCCCCGGTACCGGAAAAAAAAAAAAAAAAAAAAAAAAAAGGAAAGAGGAAAAACAAAGAAATTCAGAAATGCAGAGAGGCAGGTTGGGAGGTGAACGGTGTTGGCTATCAGTCCAAGAGTGGAGTGCACTGACAAACTGGCAAAGCTCTAGCTGCTTTCTCCGAGAAGGAACTGCGCTTTATATCCTAGCCTTCCCTTCCCTTGCGTGGGAGTGCCGGCGCTAGAAGTGTGCTTGAAGGAACACTGAAGGTCAAACTGCCGGACCACACTGAAGACTGACTGTGGCTTCTCACACGAAGTTCTCCTTAGGACAAGGCAGAGGACTTTCTAGGACCTGTCTTTCAGCAGAACCTCCGTGCCCTTTCCAGGAAAAAGTGCCTGTCACGCTCCCGGCCTCCTGGAACAGTGCTGCCGAAATCAGCAATGCAGAGAGCCAGACTGGCACGGGAAGAGTGTTGGCTATAAGGTGAAGCGTGGAGGGAACTGGAACTGGCAAGTGGACAAAGCTCTGGCTCCTGTCTCGTAGAAGGAAGTGCACCTTTTCTCCTACCCTTCCCTTGCCTTGCCTGGGAGAGCTGGCGCTCGAAGCACGCTGGAAGGAAAACTGAAGTGGAAGCTGCCCGACCACCCTGAGGACTGTGTTTGGTTTCACACCTGATGTTCTTTTCAGGAGAACGTAGAGGGCGTTCCGGGACCTGTCTTTCAGCCAAACCTCAGTGCACTTTCCAGGGCAAAGTGCCTGTCCCTGTACAGGCCTCCGAGCGATGTGCTGCCGAAATCAACAATGCAGAGAGGCAGATTGGGGTGTGAGAGGTATTGGATGGAAGTCCAAGCGTAGAGTGCACTGGCAAACGGACAAAGCTGTAGCTGCTTTCTCTGGGAAGGAAGTGCACTTTATATCCTAACCTTCCTTTGACTTGCCTGTGGGACAGTTGGACGTAAAAGCGTGCTTGAAGGTAAACTGAAGTAGAAACTGCCGGACCGTACTGCAGACTGCGAGTGGCCTCTCACGTGAGGTTCTTCTTAGGACCCAAAGGAGAGGAACAAGCAGAACCTTTCAGCAGAACTTCAGTGCCCTTTCGTAGCCAAAGCGCTAGTCACGGTGCAGGCCTCGTAGAAATGTGCTGCAGCAATCAGCCCTGGAGAGAGCCACACGGTGAGGTGAATTTCATTGCCTTTGTATGCATGAGTGCGTGCAGTGGACTCGCAAACTGACAACGGTCTTACCTGCTTGCTGTGAGAAGGAACTGCACTTTGCATCCGACCGTGCTTTCGCTTGCATGGGAGAACAGGCCCTAGAAGTGTGCTTGAAGGAAAACTGAAGTGGAAACTGCCGGACCATACTGAAGGCCGCCTTGGTCTTCTCACGTGTAGTTCTCCTCGGGAGATATTGGAGGACTTTCCAAGACCTGTCTTTCAGCAGAACCTCAATGCTCTTGCTCGGCCCCAAGTACTAGTCAGCATATAGGCCTCAAAGAGATGTCCTGCAGAAATCAGCAATTCAGAAGGCCAGGTTGGGATGTGAATGATCCTGCAAGGGCGGCACAGACTGATGTGCCCTGGCAAACTGACAGAGCTCTACCTGCTGTCTCTAAGAAGGAACTGCACTTTATATCCTAACCTTCCACTGACTTGCCCGGGAAAGCTGGGGCTAGAAGGGTGCCGGAAGGAACGCAGAAGTGCACACCGCAGAACCATGCTGAAGATTGCGTGTGGCTTCTCACGTGGTGTTCTTCTCAGGAGAAAGGAGAGGACTTTCAAGGACCTGTCTTTCAGCAGAACCTCAGGGCACTTTCCAAGGCAAAGTGACTTTCACTGTACAGGCCTCCGAACGATGTGCTGCAGAAATCAGAAATGCTGGCTGGGGATCTAGCTCAGTGGTTCCGCCGCCTGCTTCGCAAGCAGAAGGACCCGAGTTCGATCCCCGGTACCGGAAAAAAAAAAAAAAAAAAAAAAAAAAAAGGAAAGAGGAAAAAAAAGAAATTCAGAAATGCAGAGAGGCAGGTTGGGAGGTGAACGGTGTTGGCTATCAGTCCAAGAGTGGAGTGCACTGACAAACTGGCAAAGCTCTAGCTGCTTTCTCCGAGAAGGAACTGCGCTTTATATCCTAGCCTTCCCTTCCCTTGCGTGGGAGTGCCGGCGCTAGAAGTGTGCTTGAAGGAACACTGAAGGTCAAACTGCCGGACCACACTGAAGACTGACTGTGGCTTCTCACACGAAGTTCTCCTTAGGACAAGGCAGAGGACTTTCTAGGACCTGTCTTTCAGCAGAACCTCCGTGCCCTTTCCAGGAAAAAGTGCCTGTCACGCTCCCGGCCTCCTGGAACAGTGCTGCCGAAATCAGCAATGCAGAGAGCCAGACTGGCACGGGAAGAGTGTTGGCTATAAGGTGAAGCGTGGAGGGAACTGGAACTGGCAAGTGGACAAAGCTCTGGCTCCTGTCTCGTAGAAGGAAGTGCACCTTTTCTCCTACCCTTCCCTTGCCTTGCCTGGGAGAGCTGGCGCTCGAAGCACGCTGGAAGGAAAACTGAAGTGGAAGCTGCCCGACCACCCTGAGGACTGTGTTTGGTTTCACACCTGATGTTCTTTTCAGGAGAACGTAGAGGGCGTTCCGGGACCTGTCTTTCAGCCAAACCTCAGTGCACTTTCCAGGGCAAAGTGCCTGTCCCTGTACAGGCCTCCGAGCGATGTGCTGCCGAAATCAACAATGCAGAGAGGCAGATTGGGGTGTGAGAGGTATTGGATGGAAGTCCAAGCGTAGAGTGCACTGGCAAACGGACAAAGCTGTAGCTGCTTTCTCTGGGAAGGAAGTGCACTTTATATCCTAACCTTCCTTTGACTTGCCTGTGGGACAGTTGGACGTAAAAGCGTGCTTGAAGGTAAACTGAAGTAGAAACTGCCGGACCGTACTGCAGACTGCGAGTGGCCTCTCACGTGAGGTTCTTCTTAGGACCCAAAGGAGAGGAACAAGCAGAACCTTTCAGCAGAACTTCAGTGCCCTTTCGTAGCCAAAGCGCTAGTCACGGTGCAGGCCTCGTAGAAATGTGCTGCAGCAATCAGCCCTGGAGAGAGCCACACGG
The DNA here is from genome assembly GCF_053883595.1 of Heterocephalus glaber. NCBI lineage: Eukaryota > Metazoa > Chordata > Mammalia > Rodentia > Bathyergidae > Heterocephalus > Heterocephalus glaber. The sequence continues at coordinate 13,645 of NW_028258422.1, read as the reverse complement.
TGAGGTGAATTTCATTGCCTTTGTATGCATGAGTGCGTGCAGTGGACTCGCAAACTGACAACGGTCTTACCTGCTTGCTGTGAGAAGGAACTGCACTTTGCATCCGACCGTGCTTTCGCTTGCATGGGAGAACAGGCCCTAGAAGTGTGCTTGAAGGAAAACTGAAGTGGAAACTGCCGGACCATACTGAAGGCCGCCTTGGTCTTCTCACGTGTAGTTCTCCTCGGGAGATATTGGAGGACTTTCCAAGACCTGTCTTTCAGCAGAACCTCAATGCTCTTGCTCGGCCCAAGTACTAGTCAGCATATAGGCCTCAAAGAGATGTCCTGCAGAAATCAGCAATTCAGAAGGCCAGGTTGGGATGTGAATGATCCTGCAAGGGCGGCACAGACTGATGTGCCCTGGCAAACTGACAGAGCTCTACCTGCTGTCTCTAAGAAGGAACTGCACTTTATATCCTAACCTTCCACTGACTTGCCCGGGAAAGCTGGGGCTAGAAGGGTGCCGGAAGGAACGCAGAAGTGCACACCGCAGAACCATGCTGAAGATTGCGTGTGGCTTCTCACGTGGTGTTCTTCAGGAGAAAGGAGAGGACTTTCAAGGACCTGTCTTTCAGCAGAACCTCAGGGCACTTTCCAAGGCAAAGTGACTTTCACTGTACAGGCCTCCGAACGATGTGCTGCAGAAATCAGAAATGCTGGCTGGGGATCTAGCTCAGTGGTTCCGCCGCCTGCTTCGCAAGCAGAAGGACCCGAGTTCGATCCCCGGTACCGAAAAAAAAAAAAAAAAAAAAAAAAAAGGAAAGAGGAAAAAAAAGAAATTCAGAAATGCAGAGAGGCAGGTTGGGAGGTGAACGGTGTTGGCTATCAGTCCAAGAGTGGAGTGCACTGACAAACTGGCAAAGCTCTAGCTGCTTTCTCCGAGAAGGAACTGCGCTTTATATCCTAGCCTTCCCTTCCCTTGCGTGGGAGTGCCGGCGCTAGAAGTGTGCTTGAAGGAACACTGAAGGTCAAACTGCCGGACCACACTGAAGACTGACTGTGGCTTCTCACACGAAGTTCTCCTTAGGACAAGGCAGAGGACTTTCTAGGACCTGTCTTTCAGCAGAACCTCCGTGCCCTTTCCAGGAAAAAAGTGCCTGTCACGCTCCCGGCCTCCTGGAACAGTGCTGCCGAAATCAGCAATGCAGAGAGCCAGACTGGCACGGGAAGAGTGTTGGCTATAAGGTGAAGCGTGGAGGGAACTGGAACTGGCAAGTGGACAAAGCTCTGGCTCCTGTCTCGTAGAAGGAAGTGCACCTTTTCTCCTACCCTTCCCTTGCCTTGCCTGGGAGAGCTGGCGCTCGAAGCACGCTGGAAGGAAAACTGAAGTGGAAGCTGCCCGACCACCCTGAGGACTGTGTTTGGTTTCACACCTGATGTTCTTTTCAGGAGAACGTAGAGGGCGTTCCGGGACCTGTCTTTCAGCCAAACCTCAGTGCACTTTCCAGGGCAAAGTGCCTGTCCCTGTACAGGCCTCCGAGCGATGTGCTGCCGAAATCAACAATGCAGAGAGGCAGATTGGGGTGTGAGAGGTATTGGATGGAAGTCCAAGCGTAGAGTGCACTGGCAAACGGACAAAGCTGTAGCTGCTTTCTCTGGGAAGGAAGTGCACTTTATATCCTAACCTTCCTTTGACTTGCCTGTGGGACAGTTGGACGTAAAAGCGTGCTTGAAGGTAAACTGAAGTAGAAACTGCCGGACCGTACTGCAGACTGCGAGTGGCCTCTCACGTGAGGTTCTTCTTAGGACCCAAAGGAGAGGAACAAGCAGAACCTTTCAGCAGAACTTCAGTGCCCTTTCGTAGCCAAAGCGCTAGTCACGGTGCAGGCCTCGTAGAAATGTGCTGCAGCAATCAGCCCTGGAGAGAGCCACACGGTGAGGTGAATTTCATTGCCTTTGTATGCATGAGTGCGTGCAGTGGACTCGCAAACTGACAACGGTCTTACCTGCTTGCTGTGAGAAGGAACTGCACTTTGCATCCGACCGTGCTTTCGCTTGCATGGGAGAACAGGCCCTAGAAGTGTGCTTGAAGGAAAACTGAAGTGGAAACTGCCGGACCATACTGAAGGCCGCCTTGGTCTTCTCACGTGTAGTTCTCCTCGGGAGATATTGGAGGACTTTCCAAGACCTGTCTTTCAGCAGAACCTCAATGCTCTTGCTCGGCCCAAGTACTAGTCAGCATATAGGCCTCAAAGAGATGTCCTGCAGAAATCAGCAATTCAGAAGGCCAGGTTGGGATGTGAATGATCCTGCAAGGGCGGCACAGACTGATGTGCCCTGGCAAACTGACAGAGCTCTACCTGCTGTCTCTAAGAAGGAACTGCACTTTATATCCTAACCTTCCACTGACTTGCCCGGGAAAGCTGGGGCTAGAAGGGTGCCGGAAGGAACGCAGAAGTGCACACCGCAGAACCATGCTGAAGATTGCGTGTGGCTTCTCACGTGGTGTTCTTCTCAGGAGAAAGGAGAGGACTTTCAAGGACCTGTCTTTCAGCAGAACCTCAGGGCACTTTCCAAGGCAAAGTGACTTTCACTGTACAGGCCTCCGAACGATGTGCTGCAGAAATCAGAAATGCTGGCTGGGGATCTAGCTCAGTGGTTCCGCCGCCTGCTTCGCAAGCAGAAGGACCCGAGTTCGATCCCCGGTACCGGAAAAAAAAAAAAAAAAAAAAAAAGGAAAGAGGAAAAAAAAGAAATTCAGAAATGCAGAGAGGCAGGTTGGGAGGTGAACGGTGTTGGCTATCAGTCCAAGAGTGGAGTGCACTGACAAACTGGCAAAGCTCTAGCTGCTTTCTCCGAGAAGGAACTGCGCTTTATATCCTAGCCTTCCCTTCCCTTGCGTGGGAGTGCCGGCGCTAGAAGTGTGCTTGAAGGAACACTGAAGGTCAAACTGCCGGACCACACTGAAGACTGACTGTGGCTTCTCACACGAAGTTCTCCTTAGGACAAGGCAGAGGACTTTCTAGGACCTGTCTTTCAGCAGAACCTCCGTGCCCTTTCCAGGAAAAAGTGCCTGTCACGCTCCCGGCCTCCTGGAACAGTGCTGCCGAAATCAGCAAGCATGCAGAGAGCCAGACTGGCACGGGAAGAGTGTTGGCTATAAGGTGAAGCGTGGAGGGAACTGGAACTGGCAAGTGGACAAAGCTCTGGCTCCTGTCTCGTAGAAGGAAGTGCACCTTTTCTCTACCCTTCCCTTGCCTTGCCTGGGAGAGCTGGCGCTCGAAGCACGCTGGAAGGAAAACTGAAGTGGAAGCTGCCCGACCACCCTGAGGACTGTGTTTGGTTTCACACCTGATGTTCTTTTCAGGAGAACGTAGAGGGCGTTCCGGGACCTGTCTTTCAGCCAAACCTCAGTGCACTTTCCAGGGCAAAGTGCCTGTCCCTGTACAGGCCTCCGAGCGATGTGCTGCCGAAATCAACAATGCAGAGAGGCAGATTGGGGTGTGAGAGGTATTGGATGGAAGTCCAAGCGTAGAGTGCACTGGCAAACGGACAAAGCTGTAGCTGCTTTCTCTGGGAAGGAAGTGCACTTTATATCCTAACCTTCCTTTGACTTGCCTGTGGGACAGTTGGACGTAAAAGCGTGCTTGAAGGTAAACTGAAGTAGAAACTGCCGGACCGTACTGCAGACTGCGAGTGGCCTCTCACGTGAGGTTCTTCTTAGGACCCAAAGGAGAGGAACAAGCAGAACCTTTCAGCAGAACTTCAGTGCCCTTTCGTAGCCAAAGCGCTAGTCACGGTGCAGGCCTCGTAGAAATGTGCTGCAGCAATCAGCCCTGGAGAGAGCCACACGGTGAGGTGAATTTCATTGCCTTTGTATGCATGAGTGCGTGCAGTGGACTCGCAAACTGACAACGGTCTTACCTGCTTGCTGTGAGAAGGAACTGCACTTTGCATCCGACCGTGCTTTCGCTTGCATGGGAGAACAGGCCCTAGAAGTGTGCTTGAAGGAAAACTGAAGTGGAAACTGCCGGACCATACTGAAGGCCGCCTTGGTCTTCTCACGTGTAGTTCTCCTCGGGAGATATTGGAGGACTTTCCAAGACCTGTCTTTCAGCAGAACCTCAATGCTCTTGCTCGGCCCAAGTACTAGTCAGCATATAGGCCTCAAAGAGATGTCCTGCAGAAATCAGCAATTCAGAAGGCCAGGTTGGGATGTGAATGATCCTGCAAGGGCGGCACAGACTGATGTGCCCTGGCAAACTGACAGAGCTCTACCTGCTGTCTCTAAGAAGGAACTGCACTTTATATCCTAACCTTCCACTGACTTGCCCGGGAAAGCTGGGGCTAGAAGGGTGCCGGAAGGAACGCAGAAGTGCACACCGCAGAACCATGCTGAAGATTGCGTGTGGCTTCTCACGTGGTGTTCTTCTCAGGAGAAAGGAGAGGACTTTCAAGGACCTGTCTTTCAGCAGAACCTCAGGGCACTTTCCAAGGCAAAGTGACTTTCACTGTACTGAGGCCTCCGAACGATGTGCTGCAGAAATCAGAAATGCTGGCTGGGGATCTAGCTCAGTGGTTCCGCCGCCTGCTTCGCAAGCAGAAGGACCCGAGTTCGATCCCCGGTACCGGAAAAAAAAAAAAAAAAAAAAAAAAAGGAAAGAGGAAAAAAAGAAATTCAGAAATGCAGAGAGGCAGGTTGGGAGGTGAACGGTGTTGGCTATCAGTCCAAGAGTGGAGTGCACTGACAAACTGGCAAAGCTCTAGCTGCTTTCTCCGAGAAGGAACTGCGCTTTATATCCTAGCCTTCCCTTCCCTTGCGTGGGAGTGCCGGCGCTAGAAGTGTGCTTGAAGGAACACTGAAGGTCAAACTGCCGGACCACACTGAAGACTGACTGTGGCTTCTCACACGAAGTTCTCCTTAGGACAAGGCAGAGGACTTTCTAGGACCTGTCTTTCAGCAGAACCTCCGTGCCCTTTCCAGGAAAAAAGTGCCTGTCACGCTCCCGGCCTCCTGGAACAGTGCTGCCGAAATCAGCAATGCAGAGAGCCAGACTGGCACGGGAAGAGTGTTGGCTATAAGGTGAAGCGTGGAGGGAACTGGAACTGGCAAGTGGACAAAGCTCTGGCTCCTGTCTCGTAGAAGGAAGTGCACCTTTTCTCCTACCCTTCCCTTGCCTTGCCTGGGAGAGCTGGCGCTCGAAGCACGCTGGAAGGAAAACTGAAGTGGAAGCTGCCCGACCACCCTGAGGACTGTGTTTGGTTTCACACCTGATGTTCTTTTCAGGAGAACGTAGAGGGCGTTCCGGGACCTGTCTTTCAGCCAAACCTCAGTGCACTTTCCAGGGCAAAGTGCCTGTCCCTGTACAGGCCTCCGAGCGATGTGCTGCCGAAATCAACAATGCAGAGAGGCAGATTGGGGTGTGAGAGGTATTGGATGGAAGTCCAAGCGTAGAGTGCACTGGCAAACGGACAAAGCTGTAGCTGCTTTCTCTGGGAAGGAAGTGCACTTTATATCCTAACCTTCCTTTGACTTGCCTGTGGGACAGTTGGACGTAAAAGCGTGCTTGAAGGTAAACTGAAGTAGAAACTGCCGGACCGTACTGCAGACTGCGAGTGGCCTCTCACGTGAGGTTCTTCTTAGGACCCAAAGGAGAGGAACAAGCAGAACCTTTCAGCAGAACTTCAGTGCCCTTTCGTAGCCAAAGCGCTAGTCACGGTGCAGGCCTCGTAGAAATGTGCTGCAGCAATCAGCCCTGGAGAGAGCCACACGGTGAGGTGAATTTCATTGCCTTTGTATGCATGAGTGCGTGCAGTGGACTCGCAAAACTGACAACGGTCTTACCTGCTTGCTGTGAGAAGGAACTGCACTTTGCATCCGACCGTGCTTTCGCTTGCATGGGAGAACAGGCCCTAGAAGTGTGCTTGAAGGAAAACTGAAGTGGAAACTGCCGGACCATACTGAAGGCCGCCTTGGTCTTCTCACGTGTAGTTCTCCTCGGGAGATATTGGAGGACTTTCCAAGACCTGTCTTTCAGCAGAACCTCAATGCTCTTGCTCGGCCCAAGTACTAGTCAGCATATAGGCCTCAAAGAGATGTCCTGCAGAAATCAGCAATTCAGAAGGCCAGGTTGGGATGTGAATGATCCTGCAAGGGCGGCACAGACTGATGTGCCCTGGCAAACTGACAGAGCTCTACCTGCTGTCTCTAAGAAGGAACTGCACTTTATATCCTAACCTTCCACTGACTTGCCCGGAAAGCTGGGGCTAGAAGGGTGCCGGAAGGAACGCAGAAGTGCACACCGCAGAACCATGCTGAAGATTGCGTGTGGCTTCTCACGTGGTGTTCTTCTCAGGAGAAAGGAGAGGACTTTCAAGGACCTGTCTTTCAGCAGAACCTCAGGGCACTTTCCAAGGCAAAGTGACTTTCACTGTACAGGCCTCCGAACGATGTGCTGCAGAAATCAGAAATGCTGGCTGGGGATCTAGCTCAGTGGTTCCGCCGCCTGCTTCGCAAGCAGAAGGACCCGAGTTCGATCCCCGGTACCGGAAAAAAAAAAAAAAAAAAAAAAAAAAAGGAAAGAGGAAAAAAAAGAAATTCAGAAATGCAGAGAGGCAGGTTGGGAGGTGAACGGTGTTGGCTATCAGTCCAAGAGTGGAGTGCACTGACAAACTGGCAAAGCTCTAGCTGCTTTCTCCGAGAAGGAACTGCGCTTTATATCCTAGCCTTCCCTTCCCTTGCGTGGGAGTGCCGGCGCTAGAAGTGTGCTTGAAGGAACACTGAAGGTCAAACTGCCGGACCACACTGAAGACTGACTGTGGCTTCTCACACGAAGTTCTCCTTAGGACAAGGCAGAGGACTTTCTAGGACCTGTCTTTCAGCAGAACCTCCGTGCCCTTTCCAGAAAAAAGTGCCTGTCACGCTCCCGGCCTCCTGGAACAGTGCTGCCGAAATCAGCAATGCAGAGAGCCAGACTGGCACGGGAAGAGTGTTGGCTATAAGGTGAAGCGTGGAGGGAACTGGAACTGGCAAGTGGACAAAGCTCTGGCTCCTGTCTCGTAGAAGGAAGTGCACCTTTTCTCCTACCCTTCCCTTGCCTTGCCTGGGAGAGCTGGCGCTCGAAGCACGCTGGAAGGAAAACTGAAGTGGAAGCTGCCCGACCACCCTGAGGACTGTGTTTGGTTTCACACCTGATGTTCTTTTCAGGAGAACGTAGAGGGCGTTCCGGGACCTGTCTTTCAGCCAAACCTCAGTGCACTTTCCAGGGCAAAGTGCCTGTCCCTGTACAGGCCTCCGAGCGATGTGCTGCCGAAATCAACAATGCAGAGAGGCAGATTGGGGTGTGAGAGGTATTGGATGGAAGTCCAAGCGTAGAGTGCACTGGCAAACGGACAAAGCTGTAGCTGCTTTCTCTGGGAAGGAAGTGCACTTTATATCCTAACCTTCCTTTGACTTGCCTGTGGGACAGTTGGACGTAAAAGCGTGCTTGAAGGTAAACTGAAGTAGAAACTGCCGGACCGTACTGCAGACTGCGAGTGGCCTCTCACGTGAGGTTCTTCTTAGGACCCAAAGGAGAGGAACAAGCAGAACCTTTCAGCAGAACTTCAGTGCCCTTTCGTAGCCAAAGCGCTAGTCACGGTGCAGGCCTCGTAGAAATGTGCTGCAGCAATCAGCCCTGGAGAGAGCCACACGGTGAGGTGAATTTCATTGCCTTTGTATGCATGAGTGCGTGCAGTGGACTCGCAAACTGACAACGGTCTTACCTGCTTGCTGTGAGAAGGAACTGCACTTTGCATCCGACCGACCGTGCTTTCGCTTGCATGGGAGAACAGGCCCTAGAAGTGTGCTTGAAGGAAAACTGAAGTGGAAACTGCCGGACCATACTGAAGGCCGCCTTGGTCTTCTCACGTGTAGTTCTCCTCGGGAGATATTGGAGGACTTTCCAAGACCTGTCTTTCAGCAGAACCTCAATGCTCTTGCTCGGCCCAAGTACTAGTCAGCATATAGGCCTCAAAGAGATGTCCTGCAGAAATCAGCAATTCAGAAGGCCAGGTTGGGATGTGAATGATCCTGCAAGGGCGGCACAGACTGATGTGCCCTGGCAAACTGACAGAGCTCTACCTGCTGTCTCTAAGAAGGAACTGCACTTTATATCCTAACCTTCCACTGACTTGCCCGGGAAAGCTGGGGCTAGAAGGGTGCCGGAAGGAACGCAGAAGTGCACACCGCAGAACCATGCTGAAGATTGCGTGTGGCTTCTCACGTGGTGTTTCTCAGGAGAAAGGAGAGGACTTTCAAGGACCTGTCTTTCAGCAGAACCTCAGGGCACTTTCCAAGGCAAAGTGACTTTCACTGTACAGGCCTCCGAACGATGTGCTGCAGAAATCAGAAATGCTGGCTGGGGATCTAGCTCAGTGGTTCCGCCGCCTGCTTCGCAAGCAGAAGGACCCGAGTTCGATCCCCGGTACCGGAAAAAAAAAAAAAAAAAAAAAAAAAGGAAAGAGGAAAAAAAGAAATTCAGAAATGCAGAGAGGCAGGTTGGGAGGTGAACGGTGTTGGCTATCAGTCCAAGAGTGGAGTGCACTGACAAACTGGCAAAGCTCTAGCTGCTTTCTCCGAGAAGGAACTGCGCTTTATATCCTAGCCTTCCCTTCCCTTGCGTGGGAGTGCCGGCGCTAGAAGTGTGCTTGAAGGAACACTGAAGGTCAAACTGCCGGACCACACTGAAGACTGACTGTGGCTTCTCACACGAAGTTCTCCTTAGGACAAGGCAGAGGACTTTCTAGGACCTGTCTTTCAGCAGAACCTCCGTGCCCTTTCCAGGAAAAAAGTGCCTGTCACGCTCCCCGCCTCCTGGAACAGTGCTGCCGAAATCAGCAATGCAGAGAGCCAGACTGGCACGGGAAGAGTGTTGGCTATAAGGTGAAGCGTGGAGGGAACTGGAACTGGCAAGTGGACAAAGCTCTGGCTCCTGTCTCGTAGAAGGAAGTGCACCTTTTCTCCTACCCTTCCCTTGCCTTGCCTGGGAGAGCTGGCGCTCGAAGCACGCTGGAAGGAAAACTGAAGTGGAAGCTGCCCGACCACCCTGAGGACTGTGTTTGGTTTCACACCTGATGTTCTTTTCAGGAGAACGTAGAGGGCGTTCCGGGACCTGTCTTTCAGCCAAACCTCAGTGCACTTTCCAGGGCAAAGTGCCTGTCCCTGTACAGGCCTCCGAGCGATGTGCTGCCGAAATCAACAATGCAGAGAGGCAGATTGGGGTGTGAGAGGTATTGGATGGAAGTCCAAGCGTAGAGTGCACTGGCAAACGGACAAAGCTGTAGCTGCTTTCTCTGGGAAGGAAGTGCACTTTATATCCTAACCTTCCTTTGACTTGCCTGTGGGACAGTTGGACGTAAAAGCGTGCTTGAAGGTAAACTGAAGTAGAAACTGCCGGACCGTACTGCAGACTGCGAGTGGCCTCTCACGTGAGGTTCTTCTTAGGACCCAAAGGAGAGGAACAAGCAGAACCTTTCAGCAGAACTTCAGTGCCCTTTCGTAGCCAAAGCGCTAGTCACGGTGCAGGCCTCGTAGAAATGTGCTGCAGCAATCAGCCCTGGAGAGAGCCACACGGTGAGGTGAATTTCATTGCCTTTGTATGCATGAGTGCGTGCAGTGGACTCGCAAACTGACAACGGTCTTACCTGCTTGCTGTGAGAAGGAACTGCACTTTGCATCCGACCGTGCTTTCGCTTGCATGGGAGAACAGGCCCTAGAAGTGTGCTTGAAGGAAAACTGAAGTGGAAACTGCCGGACCATACTGAAGGCCGCCTTGGTCTTCTCACGTGTAGTTCTCCTCGGGAGATATTGGAGGACTTTCCAAGACCTGTCTTTCAGCAGAACCTCAATGCTCTTGCTCGGCCCAAGTACTAGTCAGCATATAGGCCTCAAAGAGATGTCCTGCAGAAATCAGCAATTCAGAAGGCCAGGTTGGGATGTGAATGATCCTGCAAGGGCGGCACAGACTGATGTGCCCTGGCAAACTGACAGAGCTCTACCTGCTGTCTCTAAGAAGGAACTGCACTTTATATCCTAACCTTCCACTGACTTGCCCGGGAAAGCTGGGGCTAGAAGGGTGCCGGAAGGAACGCAGAAGTGCACACCGCAGAACCATGCTGAAGATTGCGTGTGGCTTCTCACGTGGTGTTCTTCTCAGGAGAAAGGAGAGGACTTTCTAGGACCTGTCTTTCAGCAGAACCTCAGGGCACTTTCCTTCCAAGGCAAAGTGACTTTCACTGTACATAGGCCTCCGAACGATTGGCTGCCGAAATCAGCAGTGCAGAGAGCCAGACCGGCACGGGAAGAGTGTTGGCTATAAGGTGAAGCGTGGAGGGAACTGGAACTGGCAAGTGGACAAAGCTCTGGCTCCTGTCTCGTAGAAGGAAGTGCACCTTTTCTCCTACCCTTCCCTGCCTTGATTGCCTGGGAGAGCTGGCGCTCGAAGCACGCTGGAAGGAAAACTGAAGTGGAAGCTGCCCGACCACCCTGAGGACTGTGTTTGGTTTCACACCTGATGTTCTTTTCAGGAAACGTAGAGGGCGTTCCGGGACCTGTCTTTCAGCCAAACCTCAGTGCACTTTCCAGGGCAAAGTGCCTGTCCCTGTACAGGCCTCCGAGCGATGTGCTGCCGAAATCAACAATGCAGAGAGGCAGATTGGGGTGTGAGAGGTATTGGATGGAAGTCCAAGCGTAGAGTGCACTGGCAAACGGACAAAGCTGTAGCTGCTTTCTCTGGGAAGGAAGTGCACTTTATATCCTAACCTTCCTTTGACTTGCCTGTGGGACAGTTGGACGTAAAAGCGTGCTTGAAGGTAAACTGAAGTAGAAACTGCCGGACCGTACTGCAGACTGCGAGTGGCCTCTCACGTGAGGTTCTTCTTAGGACCCAAAGGAGAGGAACAAGCAGAACCTTTCAGCAGAACTTCAGTGCCCTTTCGTAGCCAAAGCGCTAGTCACGGTGCAGGCCTCGTAGAAATGTGCTGCAGCAATCAGCCCTGGAGAGAGCCACACGGTGAGGTGAATTTCATTGCCTTTGTATGCATGAGTGCGTGCAGTGGACTCGCAAACTGACAACGGTCTTACCTGCTTGCTGTGAGAAGGAACTGCACTTTGCATCCGACCGTGCTTTCGCTTGCATGGGAGAACAGGCCCTAGAAGTGTGCTTGAAGGAAAACTGAAGTGGAAACTGCCGGACCATACTGAAGGCCGCCTTGGTCTTCTCACGTGTAGTTCTCCTCGGGAGATATTGGAGGACTTTCCAAGACCTGTCTTTCAGCAGAACCTCAATGCTCTTGCTCGGCCCAAGTACTAGTCAGCATATAGGCCTCAAAGAGATGTCCTGCAGAAATCAGCAATTCAGAAGGCCAGGTTGGGATGTGAATGATCCTGCAAGGGCGGCACAGACTGATGTGCCCTGGCAAACTGACAGAGCTCTACCTGCTGTCTCTAAGAAGGAACTGCACTTTATATCCTAACCTTCCACTGACTTGCCCGGGAAAGCTGGGGCTAGAAGGGTGCCGGAAGGAACGCAGAAGTGCACACCGCAGAACCATGCTGAAGATTGCGTGTGGCTTCTCACGTGGTGTTCTTCTCAGGAGAAAGGAGAGGACTTTCAAGGACCTGTCTTTCAGCAGAACCTCAGGGCACTTTCCAAGGCAAAGTGACTTTCACTGTACAGGCCTCCGAACGATGTGCTGCAGAAATCAGAAATGCTGGCTGGGGATCTAGCTCAGTGGTTCCGCCGCCTGCTTCGCAAGCAGAAGGACCCGAGTTCGATCCCCGGTACCGGAAAAAAAAAAAAAAAAAAAAAAAAAAGGAAAGAGGAAAAAAAAGAAATTCAGAAATGCAGAGAGGCAGGTTGGGAGGTGAACGGTGTTGGCTATCAGTCCAAGAGTGGAGTGCACTGACAAACTGGCAAAGCTCTAGCTGCTTTCTCCGAGAAGGAACTGCGCTTTATATCCTAGCCTTCCCTTCCCTTGCGTGGGAGTGCCGGCGCTAGAAGTGTGCTTGAAGGAACACTGAAGGTCAAACTGCCGGACCACACTGAAGACTGACTGTGGCTTCTCACACGAAGTTCTCCTTAGGACAAGGCAGAGGACTTTCTAGGACCTGTCTTTCAGCAGAACCTCCGTGCCCTTTCCAGGAAAAAAGTGCCTGTCACGCTCCCGGCCTCCTGGAACAGTGCTGCCGAAATCAGCAATGCAGAGAGCCAGACTGGCACGGAAGAGTGTTGGCTATAAGGTGAAGCGTGGAGGGAACTGGAACTGGCAAGTGGACAAAGCTCTGGCTCCTGTCTCGTAGAAGGAAGTGCACCTTTTCTCCTACCCTTCCTTGCCTTGCCTGGGAGAGCTGGCGCTCGAAGCACGCTGGAAGAAAACTGAAGTGGAAGCTGCCCGACCACCCTGAGGACTGTGTTTGGTTTCACACCTGATGTTCTTTTCAGGAGAACGTAGAGGGCGTTCCGGGACCTGTCTTTCAGCCAAACCTCAGTGCACTTTCCAGGGCAAAGTGCCTGTCCCTGTACAGGCCTCCGAGCGATGTGCTGCCGAAATCAACAATGCAGAGAGGCAGATTGGGGTGTGAGAGGTATTGGATGGAAGTCCAAGCGTAGAGTGCACTGGCAAACGGACAAAGCTGTAGCTGCTTTCTCTGGGAAGGAAGTGCACTTTATATCCTAACCTTCCTTTGACTTGCCTGTGGGACAGTTGGACGTAAAAGCGTGCTTGAAGGTAAACTGAAGTAGAAACTGCCGACCGTACTGCAGACTGCGAGTGGCCTCTCACGTGAGGTTCTTCTTAGGACCCAAAGGAGAGGAACAAGCAGAACCTTTCAGCAGAACTTCAGTGCCCTTTCGTAGCCAAAGCGCTAGTCACGGTGCAGGCCTCGTAGAAATGTGCTGCAGCAATCAGCCCTGGAGAGAGCCACACGGTGAGGTGAATTTCATTGCCTTTGTATGCATGAGTGCGTGCAGTGGACTCGCAAACTGACAACGGTCTTACCTGCTTGCTGTGAGAAGGAACTGCACTTTGCATCCGACCGTGCTTTCGCTTGCATGGGAGAACAGGCCCTAGAAGTGTGCTTGAAGGAAAACTGAAGTGGAAACTGCCGGACCATACTGAAGGCCGCCTTGGTCTTCTCACGTGTAGTTCTCCTCGGGAGATATTGGAGGACTTTCCAAGACCTGTCTTTCAGCAGAACCTCAATGCTCTTGCTCGGCCCAAGTACTAGTCAGCATATAGGCCTCAAAGAGATGTCCTGCAGAAATCAGCAATTCAGAAGGCCAGGTTGGGATGTGAATGATCCTGCAAGGGCGGCACAGACTGATGTGCCCTGGCAAACTGACAGAGCTCTACCTGCTGTCTCTAAGAAGGAACTGCACTTTATATCCTAACCTTCCACTGACTTGCCCGGAAAAGCTGGGGCTAGAAGGGTGCCGGAAGGAACGCAGAAGTGCACACCGCAGAACCATGCTGAAGATTGCGTGTGGCTTCTCACGTGGTGTTCTTCTCAGGAGAAAGGAGAGGACTTTCAAGGACCTGTCTTTCAGCAGAACCTCAGGGCACTTTCCAAGGCAAAGTGACTTTCACTGTACAGGCCTCCGAACGATGTGATGCAGAAATCAGAA
>NW_028258421.1:0-37281 GCF_053883595.1 Heterocephalus glaber | reverse complement strand
AAAAAAAAAAAAAAAAAAAGGAAAGAGAAAAACAAGAAATTCAGAAATGCAGAGTGGCAGGTTGGTTGTGAACGGTGTGGCTATCAGTCCAAGAGTGGAGTGCACGACAACTGGCAAAGCTCTAGCTGCTTTCTCCGAGAAGGAACTGCGCTTTATATCCTAGCCTTCCCTTCCCTTGCGTGGGAGTGCCGGCGCTAGAAGTGTGCTTGAAGGAACACTGAAGGTCAAACTGCCGGACCACACTGAAGACTGACTGTGGCTTCTCACACGAAGTTCTCCTTAGGACAAGGCAGAGGACTTTCTAGGACCTGTCTTTCAGCAGAACCTCCGTGCCCTTTCCAGGAAAAAAGTGCCTGTCACGCTCCCGGCCTCCTGGAACAGTGCTGCCGAAATCAGCAATGCAGAGAGCCAGACTGGCACGGGAAGAGTGTTGGCTATAAGGTGAAGCGTGGAGGGAACTGGAACTGGCAAGTGGACAAAGCTCTGGCTCCTGTCTCGTAGAAGGAAGTGCACCTTTTCTCCTACCCTTCCCTTGCCTTGCCTGGGAGAGCTGGCGCTCGAAGCACGCTGGAAGGAAAACTGAAGTGGAAGCTGCCCGACCACCCTGAGGACTGTGTTTGGTTTCACACCTGATGTTCTTTTCAGGAGAACGTAGAGGGCGTTCCGGGACCTGTCTTTCAGCCAAACCTCAGTGCACTTTCCAGGGCAAAGTGCCTGTCCCTGTACAGGCCTCCGAGCGATGTGCTGCCGAAATCAACAATGCAGAGAGGCAGATTGGGGTGTGAGAGGTATTGGATGGAAGTCCAAGCGTAGAGTGCACTGGCAAACGGACAAAGCTGTAGCTGCTTTCTCTGGGAAGGAAGTGCACTTTATATCCTAACCTTCCTTTGACTTGCCTGTGGGACAGTTGGACGTAAAAGCGTGCTTGAAGGTAAACTGAAGTAGAAACTGCCGGACCGTACTGCAGACTGCGAGTGGCCTCTCACGTGAGGTTCTTCTTAGGACCCAAAGGAGAGGAACAAGCAGAACCTTTCAGCAGAACTTCAGTGCCCTTTCGTAGCCAAAGCGCTAGTCACGGTGCAGGCCTCGTAGAAATGTGCTGCAGCAATCAGCCCTGGAGAGAGCCACACGGTGAGGTGAATTTCATTGCCTTTGTATGCATGAGTGCGTGCAGTGGACTCGCAAACTGACAACGGTCTTACCTGCTTGCTGTGAGAAGGAACTGCACTTTGCATCCGACCGTGCTTTCGCTTGCATGGGAGAACAGGCCCTAGAAGTGTGCTTGAAGGAAAACTGAAGTGGAAACTGCCGGACCATACTGAAGGCCGCCTTGGTCTTCTCACGTGTAGTTCTCCTCGGGAGATATTGGAGGACTTTCCAAGACCTGTCTTTCAGCAGAACCTCAATGCTCTTGCTCGGCCCAAGTACTAGTCAGCATATAGGCCTCAAAGAGATGTCCTGCAGAAATCAGCAATTCAGAAGGCCAGGTTGGGATGTGAATGATCCTGCAAGGGCGGCACAGACTGATGTGCCCTGGCAAACTGACAGAGCTCTACCTGCTGTCTCTAAGAAGGAACTGCACTTTATATCCTAACCTTCCACTGACTTGCCCGGGAAAGCTGGGGCTAGAAGGGTGCCGGAAGGAACGCAGAAGTGCACACCGCAGAACCATGCTGAAGATTGCGTGTGGCTTCTCACGTGGTGTTCTTCTCAGGAGAAAGGAGAGGACTTTCAAGGACCTGTCTTTCAGCAGAACCTCAGGGCACTTTCCAAGGCAAAGTGACTTTCACTGTACAGGCCTCCGAACGATGTGCTGCAGAAATCAGAAATGCTGGCTGGGGATCTAGCTCAGTGGTTCCGCCGCCTGCTTCGCAAGCAGAAGGACCCGAGTTCGATCCCCGGTACCGTAAAAAAAAAAAAAAAAAAAAAAGGAAAGAGGAAAAAAAAGAAATTCAGAAATGCAGAGAGGCAGGTTGGGAGGTGAACGGTGTTGGCTATCAGTCCAAGAGTGGAGTGCACTGACAAACTGGCAAAGCTCTAGCTGCTTTCTCCGAGAAGGAACTGCGCTTTATATCCTAGCCTTCCCTTCCCTTGCGTGGGAGTGCCGGCGCTAGAAGTGTGCTTGAAGGAACACTGAAGGTCAAACTGCCGGACCACACTGAAGACTGACTGTGGCTTCTCACACGAAGTTCTCCTTAGGACAAGGCAGAGGACTTTCTAGGACCTGTCTTTCAGCAGAACCTCCGTGCCCTTTCCAGGAAAAAGTGCCTGTCACGCTCCCGGCCTCCTGGAACAGTGCTGCCGAAATCAGCAATGCAGAGAGCCAGACTGGCACGGGAAGAGTGTTGGCTATAAGGTGAAGCGTGGAGGGAACTGGAACTGGCAAGTGGACAAAGCTCTGGCTCCTGTCTCGTAGAAGGAAGTGCACCTTTTCTCCTACCCTTCCCTTGCCTTGCCTGGGAGAGCTGGCGCTCGAAGCACGCTGGAAGGAAAACTGAAGTGGAAGCTGCCCGACCACCCTGAGGACTGTGTTTGGTTTCACACCTGATGTTCTTTTCAGGAGAACGTAGAGGGCGTTCCGGGACCTGTCTTTCAGCCAAACCTCAGTGCACTTTCCAGGGCAAAGTGCCTGTCCCTGTACAGGCCTCCGAGCGATGTGCTGCCGAAATCAACAATGCAGAGAGGCAGATTGGGGTGTGAGAGGTATTGGATGGAAGTCCAAGCGTAGAGTGCACTGGCAAACGGACAAAGCTGTAGCTGCTTTCTCTGGGAAGGAAGTGCACTTTATATCCTAACCTTCCTTTGACTTGCCTGTGGGACACAGTTGGACGTAAAAGCGTGCTTGAAGGTAAACTGAAGTAGAAACTGCCGGACCGTACTGCAGACTGCGAGTGGCCTCTCACGTGAGGTTCTTCTTAGGACCCAAAGGAGAGGAACAAGCAGAACCTTTCAGCAGAACTTCAGTGCCCTTTCGTAGCCAAAGCGCTAGTCACGGTGCAGGCCTCGTAGAAATGTGCTGCAGCAATCAGCCCTGGAGAGAGCCACACGGTGAGGTGAATTTCATTGCCTTTGTATGCATGAGTGCGTGCAGTGGACTCGCAAACTGACAACGGTCTTACCTGCTTGCTGTGAGAAGGAACTGCACTTTGCATCCGACCGTGCTTTCGCTTGCATGGGAGAACAGGCCCTAGAAGTGTGCTTGAAGGAAAACTGAAGTGGAAACTGCCGGACCATACTGAAGGCCGCCTTGGTCTTCTCACGTGTAGTTCTCCTCGGGAGATATTGGAGGACTTTCCAAGACCTGTCTTTCAGCAGAACCTCAATGCTCTTGCTCGGCCCAAGTACTAGTCAGCATATAGGCCTCAAAGAGATGTCCTGCAGAAATCAGCAATTCAGAAGGCCAGGTTGGGATGTGAATGATCCTGCAAGGGCGGCACAGACTGATGTGCCCTGGCAAACTGACAGAGCTCTACCTGCTGTCTCTAAGAAGGAACTGCACTTTATATCCTAACCTTCCACTGACTTGCCCGGGAAAGCTGGGGCTAGAAGGGTGCCGGAAGGAACGCAGAAGTGCACACCGCAGAACCATGCTGAAGATTGCGTGTGGCTTCTCACGTGGTGTTCTTCTCAGGAGAAAGGAGAGGACTTTCAAGGACCTGTCTTTCAGCAGAACCTCAGGGCACTTTCCAAGGCAAAGTGACTTTCACTGTACAGGCCTCCGAACGATGTGCTGCAGAAATCAGAAATGCTGGCTGGGGATCTAGCTCAGTGGTTCCGCCGCCTGCTTCGCAAGCAGAAGGACCCGAGTTCGATCCCCGGTACCGGAAAAAAAAAAAAAAAAAAAAAAAAGGAAAGAGGAAAAACAAGAAATTCAGAAATGCAGAGAGGCAGGTTGGGAGGTGAACGGTGTTGGCTATCAGTCCAAGAGTGGAGTGCACTGACAAACTGGCAAAGCTCTAGCTGCTTTCTCCGAGAAGGAACTGCGCTTTATATCCTAGCCTTCCCTTCCCTTGCGTGGGAGTGCCGGCGCTAGAAGTGTGCTTGAAGGAACACTGAAGGTCAAACTGCCGGACCACACTGAAGACTGACTGTGGCTTCTCACACGAAGTTCTCCTTAGGACAAGGCAGAGGACTTTCTAGGACCTGTCTTTCAGCAGAACCTCCGTGCCCTTTCCAGGAAAAAAGTGCCTGTCACGCTCCCGGCCTCCTGGAACAGTGCTGCCGAAATCAGCAATGCAGAGAGCCAGACTGGCACGGGAAGAGTGTTGGCTATAAGGTGAAGCGTGGAGGGAACTGGAACTGGCAAGTGGACAAAGCTCTGGCTCCTGTCTCGTAGAAGGAAGTGCACCTTTTCTCCTACCCTTCCCTTGCCTTGCCTGGGAGAGCTGGCGCTCGAAGCACGCTGGAAGGAAAACTGAAGTGGAAGCTGCCCGACCACCCTGAGGACTGTGTTTGGTTTCACACCTGATGTTCTTTTCAGGAGAACGTAGAGGGCGTTCCGGGACCTGTCTTTCAGCCAAACCTCAGTGCACTTTCCAGGGCAAAGTGCCTGTCCCTGTACAGGCCTCCGAGCGATGTGCTGCCGAAATCAACAATGCAGAGAGGCAGATTGGGGTGTGAGAGGTATTGGATGGAAGTCCAAGCGTAGAGTGCACTGGCAAACGGACAAAGCTGTAGCTGCTTTCTCTGGGAAGGAAGTGCACTTTATATCCTAACCTTCCTTTGACTTGCCTGTGGGACAGTTGGACGTAAAAGCGTGCTTGAAGGTAAACTGAAGTAGAAACTGCCGGACCGTACTGCAGACTGCGAGTGGCCTCTCACGTGAGGTTCTTCTTAGGACCCAAAGGAGAGGAACAAGCAGAACCTTTCAGCAGAACTTCAGTGCCCTTTCGTAGCCAAAGCGCTAGTCACGGTGCAGGCCTCGTAGAAATGTGCTGCAGCAATCAGCCCTGGAGAGAGCCACACGGTGAGGTGAATTTCATTGCCTTTGTATGCATGAGTGCGTGCAGTGGACTCGCAAACTGACAACGGTCTTACCTGCTTGCTGTGAGAAGGAACTGCACTTTGCATCCGACCGTGCTTTCGCTTGCATGGGAGAACAGGCCCTAGAAGTGTGCTTGAAGGAAAACTGAAGTGGAAACTGCCGGACCATACTGAAGGCCGCCTTGGTCTTCTCACGTGTAGTTCTCCTCGGGAGATATTGGAGGACTTTCCAAGACCTGTCTTTCAGCAGAACCTCAATGCTCTTGCTCGGCCCAAGTACTAGTCAGCATATAGGCCTCAAAGAGATGTCCTGCAGAAATCAGCAATTCAGAAGGCCAGGTTGGGATGTGAATGATCCTGCAAGGGCGGCACAGACTGATGTGCCCTGGCAAACTGACAGAGCTCTACCTGCTGTCTCTAAGAAGGAACTGCACTTTATATCCTAACCTTCCACTGACTTGCCCGGGAAAGCTGGGGCTAGAAGGGTGCCGGAAGGAACGCAGAAGTGCACACCGCAGAACCATGCTGAAGATTGCGTGTGGCTTCTCACGTGGTGTTTTCTCAGGAGAAAGGAGAGGACTTTCAAGGACCTGTCTTTCAGCAGAACCTCAGGGCACTTTCCAAGGCAAAGTGACTTTCACTGTACAGGCCTCCGAACGATGTGCTGCAGAAATCAGAAATGCTGGCTGGGGATCTAGCTCAGTGGTTCCGCCGCCTGCTTCGCAAGCAGAAGGACCCGAGTTCGATCCCCGGTACCGGAAAAAAAAAAAAAAAAAAAAAAAAGGAAAGAGGAAAAACAAGAAATTCAGAAATGCAGAGAGGCAGGTTGGGAGGTGAACGGTGTTGGCTATCAGTCCAAGAGTGGAGTGCACTGACAAACTGGCAAAGCTCTAGCTGCTTTCTCCGAGAAGGAACTGCGCTTTATATCCTAGCCTTCCCTTCCCTTGCGTGGGAGTGCCGGCGCTAGAAGTGTGCTTGAAGGAACACTGAAGGTCAAACTGCCGGACCACACTGAAGACTGACTGTGGCTTCTCACACGAAGTTCTCCTTAGGACAAGGCAGAGGACTTTCTAGGACCTGTCTTTCAGCAGAACCTCCGTGCCCTTTCCAGGAAAAAAGTGCCTGTCACGCTCCCGGCCTCCTGGAACAGTGCTGCCGAAATCAGCAATGCAGAGAGCCAGACTGGCACGGGAAGAGTGTTGGCTATAAGGTGAAGCGTGGAGGGAACTGGAACTGGCAAGTGGACAAAGCTCTGGCTCCTGTCTCGTAGAAGGAAGTGCACCTTTTCTCCTACCCTTCCCTTGCCTTGCCTGGGAGAGCTGGCGCTCGAAGCACGCTGGAAGGAAAACTGAAGTGGAAGCTGCCCGACCACCCTGAGGACTGTGTTTGGTTTCACACCTGATGTTCTTTTCAGGAGAACGTAGAGGGCGTTCCGGGACCTGTCTTTCAGCCAAACCTCAGTGCACTTTCCAGGGCAAAGTGCCTGTCCCTGTACAGGCCTCCGAGCGATGTGCTGCCGAAATCAACAATGCAGAGAGGCAGATTGGGGTGTGAGAGGTATTGGATGGAAGTCCAAGCGTAGAGTGCACTGGCAAACGGACAAAGCTGTAGCTGCTTTCTCTGGGAAGGAAGTGCACTTTATATCCTAACCTTCCTTTGACTTGCCTGTGGGACAGTTGGACGTAAAAGCGTGCTTGAAGGTAAACTGAAGTAGAAACTGCCGGACCGTACTGCAGACTGCGAGTGGCCTCTCACGTGAGGTTCTTCTTAGGACCCAAAGGAGAGGAACAAGCAGAACCTTTCAGCAGAACTTCAGTGCCCTTTCGTAGCCAAAGCGCTAGTCACGGTGCAGGCCTCGTAGAAATGTGCTGCAGCAATCAGCCCTGGAGAGAGCCACACGGTGAGGTGAATTTCATTGCCTTTGTATGCATGAGTGCGTGCAGTGGACTCGCAAACTGACAACGGTCTTACCTGCTTGCTGTGAGAAGGAACTGCACTTTGCATCCGACCGTGCTTTCGCTTGCATGGGAGAACAGGCCCTAGAAGTGTGCTTGAAGGAAAACTGAAGTGGAAACTGCCGGACCATACTGAAGGCCGCCTTGGTCTTCTCACGTGTAGTTCTCCTCGGGAGATATTGGAGGACTTTCCAAGACCTGTCTTTCAGCAGAACCTCAATGCTCTTGCTCGGCCCAAGTACTAGTCAGCATATAGGCCTCAAAGAGATGTCCTGCAGAAATCAGCAATTCAGAAGGCCAGGTTGGGATGTGAATGATCCTGCAAGGGCGGCACAGACTGATGTGCCCTGGCAAACTGACAGAGCTCTACCTGCTGTCTCTAAGAAGGAACTGCACTTTATATCCTAACCTTCCACTGACTTGCCCGGGAAAGCTGGGGCTAGAAGGGTGCCGGAAGGAACGCAGAAGTGCACACCGCAGAACCATGCTGAAGATTGCGTGTGGCTTCTCACGTGGTGTTCTTCTCAGGAGAAAGGAGAGGACTTTCAAGGACCTGTCTTTCAGCAGAACCTCAGGGCACTTTCCAAGGCAAAGTGACTTTCACTGTACAGGCCTCCGAACGATGTGCTGCAGAAATCAGAAATGCTGGCTGGGGATCTAGCTCAGTGGTTCCGCCGCCTGCTTCGCAAGCAGAAGGACCCGAGTTCGATCCCCGGTACCGGAAAAAAAAAAAAAAAAAAAAAAAAAGGAAAGAGGAAAAAAAAGAAATTCAGAAATGCAGAGAGGCAGGTTGGGAGGTGAACGGTGTTGGCTATCAGTCCAAGAGTGGAGTGCACTGACAAACTGGCAAAGCTCTAGCTGCTTTCTCCGAGAAGGAACTGCGCTTTATATCCTAGCCTTCCCTTCCCTTGCGTGGGAGTGCCGGCGCTAGAAGTGTGCTTGAAGGAACACTGAAGGTCAAACTGCCGGACCACACTGAAGACTGACTGTGGCTTCTCACACGAAGTTCTCCTTAGGACAAGGCAGAGGACTTTCTAGGACCTGTCTTTCAGCAGAACCTCCGTGCCCTTTCCAGGAAAAAAGTGCCTGTCACGCTCCCGGCCTCCTGGAACAGTGCTGCCGAAATCAGCAATGCAGAGAGCCAGACTGGCACGGGAAGAGTGTTGGCTATAAGGTGAAGCGTGGAGGGAACTGGAACTGGCAAGTGGACAAAGCTCTGGCTCCTGTCTCGTAGAAGGAAGTGCACCTTTTCTCCTACCCTTCCCTTGCCTTGCCTGGGAGAGCTGGCGCTCGAAGCACGCTGGAAGGAAAACTGAAGTGGAAGCTGCCCGACCACCCTGAGGACTGTGTTTGGTTTCACACCTGATGTTCTTTTCAGGAGAACGTAGAGGGCGTTCCGGGACCTGTCTTTCAGCCAAACCTCAGTGCACTTTCCAGGGCAAAGTGCCTGTCCCTGTACAGGCCTCCGAGCGATGTGCTGCCGAAATCAACAATGCAGAGAGGCAGATTGGGGTGTGAGAGGTATTGGATGGAAGTCCAAGCGTAGAGTGCACTGGCAAACGGACAAAGCTGTAGCTGCTTTCTCTGGGAAGGAAGTGCACTTTATATCCTAACCTTCCTTTGACTTGCCTGTGGGACAGTTGGACGTAAAAGCGTGCTTGAAGGTAAACTGAAGTAGAAACTGCCGGACCGTACTGCAGACTGCGAGTGGCCTCTCACGTGAGGTTCTTCTTAGGACCCAAAGGAGAGGAACAAGCAGAACCTTTCAGCAGAACTTCAGTGCCCTTTCGTAGCCAAAGCGCTAGTCACGGTGCAGGCCTCGTAGAAATGTGCTGCAGCAATCAGCCCTGGAGAGAGCCACACGGTGAGGTGAATTTCATTGCCTTTGTATGCATGAGTGCGTGCAGTGGACTCGCAAACTGACAACGGTCTTACCTGCTTGCTGTGAGAAGGAACTGCACTTTGCATCCGACCGTGCTTTCGCTTGCATGGGAGAACAGGCCCTAGAAGTGTGCTTGAAGGAAAACTGAAGTGGAAACTGCCGGACCATACTGAAGGCCGCCTTGGTCTTCTCACGTGTAGTTCTCCTCGGGAGATATTGGAGGACTTTCCAAGACCTGTCTTTCAGCAGAACCTCAATGCTCTTGCTCGGCCCAAGTACTAGTCAGCATATAGGCCTCAAAGAGATGTCCTGCAGAAATCAGCAATTCAGAAGGCCAGGTTGGGATGTGAATGATCCTGCAAGGGCGGCACAGACTGATGTGCCCTGGCAAACTGACAGAGCTCTACCTGCTGT
The DNA here is from genome assembly GCF_053883595.1 of Heterocephalus glaber. Classification (NCBI taxonomy): domain Eukaryota; kingdom Metazoa; phylum Chordata; class Mammalia; order Rodentia; family Bathyergidae; genus Heterocephalus; species Heterocephalus glaber. The sequence goes on along the minus strand of NW_028258421.1, from coordinate 28,047 downwards.
CTCTAAGAAGGAACTGCACTTTATATCCTAACCTTCCACTGACTTGCCCGGGAAAGCTGGGGCTAGAAGGGTGCCGGAAGGAACGCAGAAGTGCACACCGCAGAACCATGCTGAAGATTGCGTGTGGCTTCTCACGTGGTGTTCTTCTCAGGAGAAAGGAGAGGACTTTCAAGGACCTGTCTTTCAGCAGAACCTCAGGGCACTTTCCAAGGCAAAGTGACTTTCACTGTACAGGCCTCCGAACGATGTGCTGCAGAAATCAGAAATGCTGGCTGGGGATCTAGCTCAGTGGTTCCGCCGCCTGCTTCGCAAGCAGAAGGACCCGAGTTCGATCCCCGGTACCGGAAAAAAAAAAAAAAAAAAAAAAAAAAGGAAAGAGGAAAAAAAAGAAATTCAGAAATGCAGAGAGGCAGGTTGGGAGGTGAACGGTGTTGGCTATCAGTCCAAGAGTGGAGTGCACTGACAAACTGGCAAAGCTCTAGCTGCTTTCTCCGAGAAGGAACTGCGCTTTATATCCTAGCCTTCCCTTCCCTTGCGTGGGAGTGCCGGCGCTAGAAGTGTGCTTGAAGGAACACTGAAGGTCAAACTGCCGGACCACACTGAAGACTGACTGTGGCTTCTCACACGAAGTTCTCCTTAGGACAAGGCAGAGGACTTTCTAGGACCTGTCTTTCAGCAGAACCTCCGTGCCCTTTCCAGGAAAAAAGTGCCTGTCACGCTCCCGGCCTCCTGGAACAGTGCTGCCGAAATCAGCAATGCAGAGAGCCAGACTGGCACGGGAAGAGTGTTGGCTATAAGGTGAAGCGTGGAGGGAACTGGAACTGGCAAGTGGACAAAGCTCTGGCTCCTGTCTCGTAGAAGGAAGTGCACCTTTTCTCCTACCCTTCCCTTGCCTTGCCTGGGAGAGCTGGCGCTCGAAGCACGCTGGAAGGAAAACTGAAGTGGAAGCTGCCCGACCACCCTGAGGACTGTGTTTGGTTTCACACCTGATGTTCTTTTCAGGAGAACGTAGAGGGCGTTCCGGGACCTGTCTTTCAGCCAAACCTCAGTGCACTTTCCAGGGCAAAGTGCCTGTCCCTGTACAGGCCTCCGAGCGATGTGCTGCCGAAATCAACAATGCAGAGAGGCAGATTGGGGTGTGAGAGGTATTGGATGGAAGTCCAAGCGTAGAGTGCACTGGCAAACGGACAAAGCTGTAGCTGCTTTCTCTGGGAAGGAAGTGCACTTTATATCCTAACCTTCCTTTGACTTGCCTGTGGGACAGTTGGACGTAAAAGCGTGCTTGAAGGTAAACTGAAGTAGAAACTGCCGGACCGTACTGCAGACTGCGAGTGGCCTCTCACGTGAGGTTCTTCTTAGGACCCAAAGGAGAGGAACAAGCAGAACCTTTCAGCAGAACTTCAGTGCCCTTTCGTAGCCAAAGCGCTAGTCACGGTGCAGGCCTCGTAGAAATGTGCTGCAGCAATCAGCCCTGGAGAGAGCCACACGGTGAGGTGAATTTCATTGCCTTTGTATGCATGAGTGCGTGCAGTGGACTCGCAAACTGACAACGGTCTTACCTGCTTGCTGTGAGAAGGAACTGCACTTTGCATCCGACCGTGCTTTCGCTTGCATGGGAGAACAGGCCCTAGAAGTGTGCTTGAAGGAAAACTGAAGTGGAAACTGCCGGACCATACTGAAGGCCGCCTTGGTCTTCTCACGTGTAGTTCTCCTCGGGAGATATTGGAGGACTTTCCAAGACCTGTCTTTCAGCAGAACCTCAATGCTCTTGCTCGGCCCAAGTACTAGTCAGCATATAGGCCTCAAAGAGATGTCCTGCAGAAATCAGCAATTCAGAAGGCCAGGTTGGGATGTGAATGATCCTGCAAGGGCGGCACAGACTGATGTGCCCTGGCAAACTGACAGAGCTCTACCTGCTGTCTCTAAGAAGGAACTGCACTTTATATCCTAACCTTCCACTGACTTGCCCGGGAAAGCTGGGGCTAGAAGGGTGCCGGAAGGAACGCAGAAGTGCACACCGCAGAACCATGCTGAAGATTGCGTGTGGCTTCTCACGTGGTGTTCTTCTCAGGAGAAAGGAGAGGACTTTCAAGGACCTGTCTTTCAGCAGAACCTCAGGGCACTTTCCAAGGCAAAGTGACTTTCACTGTACAGGCCTCCGAACGATGTGCTGCAGAAATCAGAAATGCTGGCTGGGGATCTAGCTCAGTGGTTCCGCCGCCTGCTTCGCAAGCAGAAGGACCCGAGTTCGATCCCCGGTACCGGAAAAAAAAAAAAAAAAAAAAAAAAAAGGAAAGAGGAAAAAAAAGAAATTCAGAAATGCAGAGAGGCAGGTTGGGAGGTGAACGGTGTTGGCTATCAGTCCAAGAGTGGAGTGCACTGACAAACTGGCAAAGCTCTAGCTGCTTTCTCCGAGAAGGAACTGCGCTTTATATCCTAGCCTTCCCTTCCCTTGCGTGGGAGTGCCGGCGCTAGAAGTGTGCTTGAAGGAACACTGAAGGTCAAACTGCCGGACCACACTGAAGACTGACTGTGGCTTCTCACACGAAGTTCTCCTTAGGACAAGGCAGAGGACTTTCTAGGACCTGTCTTTCAGCAGAACCTCCGTGCCCTTTCCAGGAAAAAGTGCCTGTCACGCTCCCGGCCTCCTGGAACAGTGCTGCCGAAATCAGCAATGCAGAGAGCCAGACTGGCACGGGAAGAGTGTTGGCTATAAGGTGAAGCGTGGAGGGAACTGGAACTGGCAAGTGGACAAAGCTCTGGCTCCTGTCTCGTAGAAGGAAGTGCACCTTTTCTCCTACCCTTCCCTTGCCTTGCCTGGGAGAGCTGGCGCTCGAAGCACGCTGGAAGGAAAACTGAAGTGGAAGCTGCCCGACCACCCTGAGGACTGTGTTTGGTTTCACACCTGATGTTCTTTTCAGGAGAACGTAGAGGGCGTTCCGGGACCTGTCTTTCAGCCAAACCTCAGTGCACTTTCCAGGGCAAAGTGCCTGTCCCTGTACAGGCCTCCGAGCGATGTGCTGCCGAAATCAACAATGCAGAGAGGCAGATTGGGGTGTGAGAGGTATTGGATGGAAGTCCAAGCGTAGAGTGCACTGGCAAACGGACAAAGCTGTAGCTGCTTTCTCTGGGAAGGAAGTGCACTTTATATCCTAACCTTCCTTTGACTTGCCTGTGGGACAGTTGGACGTAAAAGCGTGCTTGAAGGTAAACTGAAGTAGAAACTGCCGGACCGTACTGCAGACTGCGAGTGGCCTCTCACGTGAGGTTCTTCTTAGGACCCAAAGGAGAGGAACAAGCAGAACCTTTCAGCAGAACTTCAGTGCCCTTTCGTAGCCAAAGCGCTAGTCACGGTGCAGGCCTCGTAGAAATGTGCTGCAGCAATCAGCCCTGGAGAGAGCCACACGGTGAGGTGAATTTCATTGCCTTTGTATGCATGAGTGCGTGCAGTGGACTCGCAAACTGACAACGGTCTTACCTGCTTGCTGTGAGAAGGAACTGCACTTTGCATCCGACCGTGCTTTCGCTTGCATGGGAGAACAGGCCCTAGAAGTGTGCTTGAAGGAAAACTGAAGTGGAAACTGCCGGACCATACTGAAGGCCGCCTTGGTCTTCTCACGTGTAGTTCTCCTCGGGAGATATTGGAGGACTTTCCAAGACCTGTCTTTCAGCAGAACCTCAATGCTCTTGCTCGGCCCAAGTACTAGTCAGCATATAGGCCTCAAAGAGATGTCCTGCAGAAATCAGCAATTCAGAAGGCCAGGTTGGGATGTGAATGATCCTGCAAGGGCGGCACAGACTGATGTGCCCTGGCAAACTGACAGAGCTCTACCTGCTGTCTCTAAGAAGGAACTGCACTTTATATCCTAACCTTCCACTGACTTGCCCGGGAAAGCTGGGGCTAGAAGGGTGCCGGAAGGAACGCAGAAGTGCACACCGCAGAACCATGCTGAAGATTGCGTGTGGCTTCTCACGTGGTGTTCTTCTCAGGAGAAAGGAGAGGACTTTCAAGGACCTGTCTTTCAGCAGAACCTCAGGGCACTTTCCAAGGCAAAGTGACTTTCACTGTACAGGCCTCCGAACGATGTGCTGCAGAAATCAGAAATGCTGGCTGGGGATCTAGCTCAGTGGTTCCGCCGCCTGCTTCGCAAGCAGAAGGACCCGAGTTCGATCCCCGGTACCGGAAAAAAAAAAAAAAAAAAAAAAAAAAAGGAAAGAGGAAAAAAAAGAAATTCAGAAATGCAGAGAGGCAGGTTGGGAGGTGAACGGTGTTGGCTATCAGTCCAAGAGTGGAGTGCACTGACAAACTGGCAAAGCTCTAGCTGCTTTCTCCGAGAAGGAACTGCGCTTTATATCCTAGCCTTCCCTTCCCTTGCGTGGGAGTGCCGGCGCTAGAAGTGTGCTTGAAGGAACACTGAAGGTCAAACTGCCGGACCACACTGAAGACTGACTGTGGCTTCTCACACGAAGTTCTCCTTAGGACAAGGCAGAGGACTTTCTAGGACCTGTCTTTCAGCAGAACCTCCGTGCCCTTTCCAGGAAAAAGTGCCTGTCACGCTCCCGGCCTCCTGGAACAGTGCTGCCGAAATCAGCAATGCAGAGAGCCAGACTGGCACGGGAAGAGTGTTGGCTATAAGGTGAAGCGTGGAGGGAACTGGAACTGGCAAGTGGACAAAGCTCTGGCTCCTGTCTCGTAGAAGGAAGTGCACCTTTTCTCCTACCCTTCCCTTGCCTTGCCTGGGAGAGCTGGCGCTCGAAGCACGCTGGAAGGAAAACTGAAGTGGAAGCTGCCCGACCACCCTGAGGACTGTGTTTGGTTTCACACCTGATGTTCTTTTCAGGAGAACGTAGAGGGCGTTCCGGGACCTGTCTTTCAGCCAAACCTCAGTGCACTTTCCAGGGCAAAGTGCCTGTCCCTGTACAGGCCTCCGAGCGATGTGCTGCCGAAATCAACAATGCAGAGAGGCAGATTGGGGTGTGAGAGGTATTGGATGGAAGTCCAAGCGTAGAGTGCACTGGCAAACGGACAAAGCTGTAGCTGCTTTCTCTGGGAAGGAAGTGCACTTTATATCCTAACCTTCCTTTGACTTGCCTGTGGGACAGTTGGACGTAAAAGCGTGCTTGAAGGTAAACTGAAGTAGAAACTGCCGGACCGTACTGCAGACTGCGAGTGGCCTCTCACGTGAGGTTCTTCTTAGGACCCAAAGGAGAGGAACAAGCAGAACCTTTCAGCAGAACTTCAGTGCCCTTTCGTAGCCAAAGCGCTAGTCACGGTGCAGGCCTCGTAGAAATGTGCTGCAGCAATCAGCCCTGGAGAGAGCCACACGGTGAGGTGAATTTCATTGCCTTTGTATGCATGAGTGCGTGCAGTGGACTCGCAAACTGACAACGGTCTTACCTGCTTGCTGTGAGAAGGAACTGCACTTTGCATCCGACCGTGCTTTCGCTTGCATGGGAGAACAGGCCCTAGAAGTGTGCTTGAAGGAAAACTGAAGTGGAAACTGCCGGACCATACTGAAGGCCGCCTTGGTCTTCTCACGTGTAGTTCTCCTCGGGAGATATTGGAGGACTTTCCAAGACCTGTCTTTCAGCAGAACCTCAATGCTCTTGCTCGGCCCAAGTACTAGTCAGCATATAGGCCTCAAAGAGATGTCCTGCAGAAATCAGCAATTCAGAAGGCCAGGTTGGGATGTGAATGATCCTGCAAGGGCGGCACAGACTGATGTGCCCTGGCAAACTGACAGAGCTCTACCTGCTGTCTCTAAGAAGGAACTGCACTTTATATCCTAACCTTCCACTGACTTGCCCGGGAAAGCTGGGGCTAGAAGGGTGCCGGAAGGAACGCAGAAGTGCACACCGCAGAACCATGCTGAAGATTGCGTGTGGCTTCTCACGTGGTGTTCTTCTCAGGAGAAAGGAGAGGACTTTCAAGGACCTGTCTTTCAGCAGAACCTCAGGGCACTTTCCAAGGCAAAGTGACTTTCACTGTACAGGCCTCCGAACGATGTGCTGCAGAAATCAGAAATGCTGGCTGGGGATCTAGCTCAGTGGTTCCGCCGCCTGCTTCGCAAGCAGAAGGACCCGAGTTCGATCCCCGGTACCGGAAAAAAAAAAAAAAAAAAAAAAAAAAGGAAAGAGGAAAAAAAAGAAATTCAGAAATGCAGAGAGGCAGGTTGGGAGGTGAACGGTGTTGGCTATCAGTCCAAGAGTGGAGTGCACTGACAAACTGGCAAAGCTCTAGCTGCTTTCTCCGAGAAGGAACTGCGCTTTATATCCTAGCCTTCCCTTCCCTTGCGTGGGAGTGCCGGCGCTAGAAGTGTGCTTGAAGGAACACTGAAGGTCAAACTGCCGGACCACACTGAAGACTGACTGTGGCTTCTCACACGAAGTTCTCCTTAGGACAAGGCAGAGGACTTTCTAGGACCTGTCTTTCAGCAGAACCTCCGTGCCCTTTCCAGGAAAAAAGTGCCTGTCACGCTCCCGGCCTCCTGGAACAGTGCTGCCGAAATCAGCAATGCAGAGAGCCAGACTGGCACGGGAAGAGTGTTGGCTATAAGGTGAAGCGTGGAGGGAACTGGAACTGGCAAGTGGACAAAGCTCTGGCTCCTGTCTCGTAGAAGGAAGTGCACCTTTTCTCCTACCCTTCCCTTGCCTTGCCTGGGAGAGCTGGCGCTCGAAGCACGCTGGAAGGAAAACTGAAGTGGAAGCTGCCCGACCACCCTGAGGACTGTGTTTGGTTTCACACCTGATGTTCTTTTCAGGAGAACGTAGAGGGCGTTCCGGGACCTGTCTTTCAGCCAAACCTCAGTGCACTTTCCAGGGCAAAGTGCCTGTCCCTGTACAGGCCTCCGAGCGATGTGCTGCCGAAATCAACAATGCAGAGAGGCAGATTGGGGTGTGAGAGGTATTGGATGGAAGTCCAAGCGTAGAGTGCACTGGCAAACGGACAAAGCTGTAGCTGCTTTCTCTGGGAAGGAAGTGCACTTTATATCCTAACCTTCCTTTGACTTGCCTGTGGGACAGTTGGACGTAAAAGCGTGCTTGAAGGTAAACTGAAGTAGAAACTGCCGGACCGTACTGCAGACTGCGAGTGGCCTCTCACGTGAGGTTCTTCTTAGGACCCAAAGGAGAGGAACAAGCAGAACCTTTCAGCAGAACTTCAGTGCCCTTTCGTAGCCAAAGCGCTAGTCACGGTGCAGGCCTCGTAGAAATGTGCTGCAGCAATCAGCCCTGGAGAGAGCCACACGGTGAGGTGAATTTCATTGCCTTTGTATGCATGAGTGCGTGCAGTGGACTCGCAAACTGACAACGGTCTTACCTGCTTGCTGTGAGAAGGAACTGCACTTTGCATCCGACCGTGCTTTCGCTTGCATGGGAGAACAGGCCCTAGAAGTGTGCTTGAAGGAAAACTGAAGTGGAAACTGCCGGACCATACTGAAGGCCGCCTTGGTCTTCTCACGTGTAGTTCTCCTCGGGAGATATTGGAGGACTTTCCAAGACCTGTCTTTCAGCAGAACCTCAATGCTCTTGCTCGGCCCAAGTACTAGTCAGCATATAGGCCTCAAAGAGATGTCCTGCAGAAATCAGCAATTCAGAAGGCCAGGTTGGGATGTGAATGATCCTGCAAGGGCGGCACAGACTGATGTGCCCTGGCAAACTGACAGAGCTCTACCTGCTGTCTCTAAGAAGGAACTGCACTTTATATCCTAACCTTCCACTGACTTGCCCGGGAAAGCTGGGGCTAGAAGGGTGCCGGAAGGAACGCAGAAGTGCACACCGCAGAACCATGCTGAAGATTGCGTGTGGCTTCTCACGTGGTGTTCTTCTCAGGAGAAAGGAGAGGACTTTCAAGGACCTGTCTTTCAGCAGAACCTCAGGGCACTTTCCAAGGCAAAGTGACTTTCACTGTACAGGCCTCCGAACGATGTGCTGCAGAAATCAGAAATGCTGGCTGGGGATCTAGCTCAGTGGTTCCGCCGCCTGCTTCGCAAGCAGAAGGACCCGAGTTCGATCCCCGGTACCGGAAAAAAAAAAAAAAAAAAAAAAAAAAGGAAAGAGGAAAAAAAAGAAATTCAGAAATGCAGAGAGGCAGGTTGGGAGGTGAACGGTGTTGGCTATCAGTCCAAGAGTGGAGTGCACTGACAAACTGGCAAAGCTCTAGCTGCTTTCTCCGAGAAGGAACTGCGCTTTATATCCTAGCCTTCCCTTCCCTTGCGTGGGAGTGCCGGCGCTAGAAGTGTGCTTGAAGGAACACTGAAGGTCAAACTGCCGGACCACACTGAAGACTGACTGTGGCTTCTCACACGAAGTTCTCCTTAGGACAAGGCAGAGGACTTTCTAGGACCTGTCTTTCAGCAGAACCTCCGTGCCCTTTCCAGGAAAAAGTGCCTGTCACGCTCCCGGCCTCCTGGAACAGTGCTGCCGAAATCAGCAATGCAGAGAGCCAGACTGGCACGGGAAGAGTGTTGGCTATAAGGTGAAGCGTGGAGGGAACTGGAACTGGCAAGTGGACAAAGCTCTGGCTCCTGTCTCGTAGAAGGAAGTGCACCTTTTCTCCTACCCTTCCCTTGCCTTGCCTGGGAGAGCTGGCGCTCGAAGCACGCTGGAAGGAAAACTGAAGTGGAAGCTGCCCGACCACCCTGAGGACTGTGTTTGGTTTCACACCTGATGTTCTTTTCAGGAGAACGTAGAGGGCGTTCCGGGACCTGTCTTTCAGCCAAACCTCAGTGCACTTTCCAGGGCAAAGTGCCTGTCCCTGTACAGGCCTCCGAGCGATGTGCTGCCGAAATCAACAATGCAGAGAGGCAGATTGGGGTGTGAGAGGTATTGGATGGAAGTCCAAGCGTAGAGTGCACTGGCAAACGGACAAAGCTGTAGCTGCTTTCTCTGGGAAGGAAGTGCACTTTATATCCTAACCTTCCTTTGACTTGCCTGTGGGACAGTTGGACGTAAAAGCGTGCTTGAAGGTAAACTGAAGTAGAAACTGCCGGACCGTACTGCAGACTGCGAGTGGCCTCTCACGTGAGGTTCTTCTTAGGACCCAAAGGAGAGGAACAAGCAGAACCTTTCAGCAGAACTTCAGTGCCCTTTCGTAGCCAAAGCGCTAGTCACGGTGCAGGCCTCGTAGAAATGTGCTGCAGCAATCAGCCCTGGAGAGAGCCACACGGTGAGGTGAATTTCATTGCCTTTGTATGCATGAGTGCGTGCAGTGGACTCGCAAACTGACAACGGTCTTACCTGCTTGCTGTGAGAAGGAACTGCACTTTGCATCCGACCGTGCTTTCGCTTGCATGGGAGAACAGGCCCTAGAAGTGTGCTTGAAGGAAAACTGAAGTGGAAACTGCCGGACCATACTGAAGGCCGCCTTGGTCTTCTCACGTGTAGTTCTCCTCGGGAGATATTGGAGGACTTTCCAAGACCTGTCTTTCAGCAGAACCTCAATGCTCTTGCTCGGCCCAAGTACTAGTCAGCATATAGGCCTCAAAGAGATGTCCTGCAGAAATCAGCAATTCAGAAGGCCAGGTTGGGATGTGAATGATCCTGCAAGGGCGGCACAGACTGATGTGCCCTGGCAAACTGACAGAGCTCTACCTGCTGTCTCTAAGAAGGAACTGCACTTTATATCCTAACCTTCCACTGACTTGCCCGGGAAAGCTGGGGCTAGAAGGGTGCCGGAAGGAACGCAGAAGTGCACACCGCAGAACCATGCTGAAGATTGCGTGTGGCTTCTCACGTGGTGTTCTTCTCAGGAGAAAGGAGAGGACTTTCAAGGACCTGTCTTTCAGCAGAACCTCAGGGCACTTTCCAAGGCAAAGTGACTTTCACTGTACAGGCCTCCGAACGATGTGCTGCAGAAATCAGAAATGCTGGCTGGGGATCTAGCTCAGTGGTTCCGCCGCCTGCTTCGCAAGCAGAAGGACCCGAGTTCGATCCCCGGTACCGGAAAAAAAAAAAAAAAAAAAAAAAAAAAAAGGAAAGAGGAAAAAAAAGAAATTCAGAAATGCAGAGAGGCAGGTTGGGAGGTGAACGGTGTTGGCTATCAGTCCAAGAGTGGAGTGCACTGACAAACTGGCAAAGCTCTAGCTGCTTTCTCCGAGAAGGAACTGCGCTTTATATCCTAGCCTTCCCTTCCCTTGCGTGGGAGTGCCGGCGCTAGAAGTGTGCTTGAAGGAACACTGAAGGTCAAACTGCCGGACCACACTGAAGACTGACTGTGGCTTCTCACACGAAGTTCTCCTTAGGACAAGGCAGAGGACTTTCTAGGACCTGTCTTTCAGCAGAACCTCCGTGCCCTTTCCAGGAAAAAGTGCCTGTCACGCTCCCGGCCTCCTGGAACAGTGCTGCCGAAATCAGCAATGCAGAGAGCCAGACTGGCACGGGAAGAGTGTTGGCTATAAGGTGAAGCGTGGAGGGAACTGGAACTGGCAAGTGGACAAAGCTCTGGCTCCTGTCTCGTAGAAGGAAGTGCACCTTTTCTCCTACCCTTCCCTTGCCTTGCCTGGGAGAGCTGGCGCTCGAAGCACGCTGGAAGGAAAACTGAAGTGGAAGCTGCCCGACCACCCTGAGGACTGTGTTTGGTTTCACACCTGATGTTCTTTTCAGGAGAACGTAGAGGGCGTTCCGGGACCTGTCTTTCAGCCAAACCTCAGTGCACTTTCCAGGGCAAAGTGCCTGTCCCTGTACAGGCCTCCGAGCGATGTGCTGCCGAAATCAACAATGCAGAGAGGCAGATTGGGGTGTGAGAGGTATTGGATGGAAGTCCAAGCGTAGAGTGCACTGGCAAACGGACAAAGCTGTAGCTGCTTTCTCTGGGAAGGAAGTGCACTTTATATCCTAACCTTCCTTTGACTTGCCTGTGGGACAGTTGGACGTAAAAGCGTGCTTGAAGGTAAACTGAAGTAGAAACTGCCGGACCGTACTGCAGACTGCGAGTGGCCTCTCACGTGAGGTTCTTCTTAGGACCCAAAGGAGAGGAACAAGCAGAACCTTTCAGCAGAACTTCAGTGCCCTTTCGTAGCCAAAGCGCTAGTCACGGTGCAGGCCTCGTAGAAATGTGCTGCAGCAATCAGCCCTGGAGAGAGCCACACGGTGAGGTGAATTTCATTGCCTTTGTATGCATGAGTGCGTGCAGTGGACTCGCAAACTGACAACGGTCTTACCTGCTTGCTGTGAGAAGGAACTGCACTTTGCATCCGACCGTGCTTTCGCTTGCATGGGAGAACAGGCCCTAGAAGTGTGCTTGAAGGAAAACTGAAGTGGAAACTGCCGGACCATACTGAAGGCCGCCTTGGTCTTCTCACGTGTAGTTCTCCTCGGGAGATATTGGAGGACTTTCCAAGACCTGTCTTTCAGCAGAACCTCAATGCTCTTGCTCGGCCCAAGTACTAGTCAGCATATAGGCCTCAAAGAGATGTCCTGCAGAAATCAGCAATTCAGAAGGCCAGGTTGGGATGTGAATGATCCTGCAAGGGCGGCACAGACTGATGTGCCCTGGCAAACTGACAGAGCTCTACCTGCTGTCTCTAAGAAGGAACTGCACTTTATATCCTAACCTTCCACTGACTTGCCCGGGAAAGCTGGGGCTAGAAGGGTGCCGGAAGGAACGCAGAAGTGCACACCGCAGAACCATGCTGAAGATTGCGTGTGGCTTCTCACGTGGTGTTCTTCTCAGGAGAAAGGAGAGGACTTTCAAGGACCTGTCTTTCAGCAGAACCTCAGGGCACTTTCCAAGGCAAAGTGACTTTCACTGTACAGGCCTCCGAACGATGTGCTGCAGAAATCAGAAATGCTGGCTGGGGATCTAGCTCAGTGGTTCCGCCGCCTGCTTCGCAAGCAGAAGGACCCGAGTTCGATCCCCGGTACCGAAAAAAAAAAAAAAAAAAAAAAAAAAAGGAAAGAGGAAAAAAAAGAAATTCAGAAATGCAGAGAGGCAGGTTGGGAGGTGAACGGTGTTGGCTATCAGTCCAAGAGTGGAGTGCACTGACAAACTGGCAAAGCTCTAGCTGCTTTCTCCGAGAAGGAACTGCGCTTTATATCCTAGCCTTCCCTTCCCTTGCGTGGGAGTGCCGGCGCTAGAAGTGTGCTTGAAGGAACACTGAAGGTCAAACTGCCGGACCACACTGAAGACTGACTGTGGCTTCTCACACGAAGTTCTCCTTAGGACAAGGCAGAGGACTTTCTAGGACCTGTCTTTCAGCAGAACCTCCGTGCCCTTTCCAGGAAAAAGTGCCTGTCACGCTCCCGGCCTCCTGGAACAGTGCTGCCGAAATCAGCAATGCAGAGAGCCAGACTGGCACGGGAAGAGTGTTGGCTATAAGGTGAAGCGTGGAGGGAACTGGAACTGGCAAGTGGACAAAGCTCTGGCTCCTGTCTCGTAGAAGGAAGTGCACCTTTTCTCCTACCCTTCCCTTGCCTTGCCTGGGAGAGCTGGCGCTCGAAGCACGCTGGAAGGAAAACTGAAGTGGAAGCTGCCCGACCACCCTGAGGACTGTGTTTGGTTTCACACCTGATGTTCTTTTCAGGAGAACGTAGAGGGCGTTCCGGGACCTGTCTTTCAGCCAAACCTCAGTGCACTTTCCAGGGCAAAGTGCCTGTCCCTGTACAGGCCTCCGAGCGATGTGCTGCCGAAATCAACAATGCAGAGAGGCAGATTGGGGTGTGAGAGGTATTGGATGGAAGTCCAAGCGTAGAGTGCACTGGCAAACGGACAAAGCTGTAGCTGCTTTCTCTGGGAAGGAAGTGCACTTTATATCCTAACCTTCCTTTGACTTGCCTGTGGGACAGTTGGACGTAAAAGCGTGCTTGAAGGTAAACTGAAGTAGAAACTGCCGGACCGTACTGCAGACTGCGAGTGGCCTCTCACGTGAGGTTCTTCTTAGGACCCAAAGGAGAGGAACAAGCAGAACCTTTCAGCAGAACTTCAGTGCCCTTTCGTAGCCAAAGCGCTAGTCACGGTGCAGGCCTCGTAGAAATGTGCTGCAGCAATCAGCCCTGGAGAGAGCCACACGGTGAGGTGAATTTCATTGCCTTTGTATGCATGAGTGCGTGCAGTGGACTCGCAAACTGACAACGGTCTTACCTGCTTGCTGTGAGAAGGAACTGCACTTTGCATCCGACCGTGCTTTCGCTTGCATGGGAGAACAGGCCCTAGAAGTGTGCTTGAAGGAAAACTGAAGTGGAAACTGCCGGACCATACTGAAGGCCGCCTTGGTCTTCTCACGTGTAGTTCTCCTCGGGAGATATTGGAGGACTTTCCAAGACCTGTCTTTCAGCAGAACCTCAATGCTCTTGCTCGGCCCAAGTACTAGTCAGCATATAGGCCTCAAAGAGATGTCCTGCAGAAATCAGCAATTCAGAAGGCCAGGTTGGGATGTGAATGATCCTGCAAGGGCGGCACAGACTGATGTGCCCTGGCAAACTGACAGAGCTCTACCTGCTGTCTCTAAGAAGGAACTGCACTTTATATCCTAACCTTCCACTGACTTGCCCGGGAAAGCTGGGGCTAGAAGGGTGCCGGAAGGAACGCAGAAGTGCACACCGCAGAACCATGCTGAAGATTGCGTGTGGCTTCTCACGTGGTGTTCTTCTCAGGAGAAAGGAGAGGACTTTCAAGGACCTGTCTTTCAGCAGAACCTCAGGGCACTTTCCAAGGCAAAGTGACTTTCACTGTACAGGCCTCCGAACGATGTGCTGCAGAAATCAGAAATGCTGGCTGGGGATCTAGCTCAGTGGTTCCGCCGCCTGCTTCGCAAGCAGAAGGACCCGAGTTCGATCCCCGGTACCGGAAAAAAAAAAAAAAAAAAAAAAAAAAAGGAAAGAGGAAAAAAAAAGAAATTCAGAAATGCAGAGAGGCAGGTTGGGAGGTGAACGGTGTTGGCTATCAGTCCAAGAGTGGAGTGCACCGACAAACTGGCAAAGCTCTAGCTGCTTTCTCCGAGAAGGAACTGCGCTTTATATCCTAGCCTTCCCTTCCCTTGCGTGGGAGTGCCGGCGCTAGAAGTGTGCTTGAAGGAACACTGAAGGTCAAACTGCCGGACCACACTGAAGACTGACTGTGGCTTCTCACACGAAGTTCTCCTTAGGACAAGGCAGAGGACTTTCTAGGACCTGTCTTTCAGCAGAACCTCCGTGCCCTTTCCAGGAAAAAGTGCCTGTCACGCTCCCGGCCTCCTGGAACAGTGCTGCCGAAATCAGCAATGCAGAGAGCCAGACTGGCACGGGAAGAGTGTTGGCTATAAGGTGAAGCGTGGAGGGAACTGGAACTGGCAAGTGGACAAAGCTCTGGCTCCTGTCTCGTAGAAGGAAGTGCACCTTTTCTCCTACCCTTCCCTTGCCTTGCCTGGGAGAGCTGGCGCTCGAAGCACGCTGGAAGGAAAACTGAAGTGGAAGCTGCCCGACCACCCTGAGGACTGTGTTTGGTTTCACACCTGATGTTCTTTTCAGGAGAACGTAGAGGGCGTTCCGGGACCTGTCTTTCAGCCAAACCTCAGTGCACTTTCCAGGGCAAAGTGCCTGTCCCTGTACAGGCCTCCGAGCGATGTGCTGCCGAAATCAACAATGCAGAGAGGCAGATTGGGGTGTGAGAGGTATTGGATGGAAGTCCAAGCGTAGAGTGCACTGGCAAACGGACAAAGCTGTAGCTGCTTTCTCTGGGAAGGAAGTGCACTTTATATCCTAACCTTCCTTTGACTTGCCTGTGGGACAGTTGGACGTAAAAGCGTGCTTGAAGGTAAACTGAAGTAGAAACTGCCGGACCGTACTGCAGACTGCGAGTGGCCTCTCACGTGAGGTTCTTCTTAGGACCCAAAGGAGAGGAACAAGCAGAACCTTTCAGCAGAACTTCAGTGCCCTTTCGTAGCCAAAGCGCTAGTCACGGTGCAGGCCTCGTAGAAATGTGCTGCAGCAATCAGCCCTGGAGAGAGCCACACGGTGAGGTGAATTTCATTGCCTTTGTATGCATGAGTGCGTGCAGTGGACTCGCAAACTGACAACGGTCTTACCTGCTTGCTGTGAGAAGGAACTGCACTTTGCATCCGACCGTGCTTTCGCTTGCATGGGAGAACAGGCCCTAGAAGTGTGCTTGAAGGAAAACTGAAGTGGAAACTGCCGGACCATACTGAAGGCCGCCTTGGTCTTCTCACGTGTAGTTCTCCTCGGGAGATATTGGAGGACTTTCCAAGACCTGTCTTTCAGCAGAACCTCAATGCTCTTGCTCGGCCCAAGTACTAGTCAGCATATAGGCCTCAAAGAGATGTCCTGCAGAAATCAGCAATTCAGAAGGCCAGGTTGGGATGTGAATGATCCTGCAAGGGCGGCACAGACTGATGTGCCCTGGCAAACTGACAGAGCTCTACCTGCTGTCTCTAAGAAGGAACTGCACTTTATATCCTAACCTTCCACTGACTTGCCCGGGAAAGCTGGGGCTAGAAGGGTGCCGGAAGGAACGCAGAAGTGCACACCGCAGAACCATGCTGAAGATTGCGTGTGGCTTCTCACGTGGTGTTCTTCTCAGGAGAAAGGAGAGGACTTTCAAGGACCTGTCTTTCAGCAGAACCTCAGGGCACTTTCCAAGGCAAAGTGACTTTCACTGTACAGGCCTCCGAACGATGTGCTGCAGAAATCAGAAATGCTGGCTGGGGATCTAGCTCAGTGGTTCCGCCGCCTGCTTCGCAAGCAGAAGGACCCGAGTTCGATCCCCGGTACCGGAAAAAAAAAAAAAAAAAAAAAAAAAAAAAAGGAAAGAGGAAAAAAAAGAAATTCAGAAATGCAGAGAGGCAGGTTGGGAGGTGAACGGTGTTGGCTATCAGTCCAAGAGTGGAGTGCACTGACAAACTGGCAAAGCTCTAGCTGCTTTCTCCGAGAAGGAACTGCGCTTTATATCCTAGCCTTCCCTTCCCTTGCGTGGGAGTGCCGGCGCTAGAAGTGTGCTTGAAGGAACACTGAAGGTCAAACTGCCGGACCACACTGAAGACTGACTGTGGCTTCTCACACGAAGTTCTCCTTAGGACAAGGCAGAGGACTTTCTAGGACCTGTCTTTCAGCAGAACCTCCGTGCCCTTTCCAGGAAAAAGTGCCTGTCACGCTCCCGGCCTCCTGGAACAGTGCTGCCGAAATCAGCAATGCAGAGAGCCAGACTGGCACGGGAAGAGTGTTGGCTATAAGGTGAAGCGTGGAGGGAACTGGAACTGGCAAGTGGACAAAGCTCTGGCTCCTGTCTCGTAGAAGGAAGTGCACCTTTTCTCCTACCCTTCCCTTGCCTTGCCTGGGAGAGCTGGCGCTCGAAGCACGCTGGAAGGAAAACTGAAGTGGAAGCTGCCCGACCACCCTGAGGACTGTGTTTGGTTTCACACCTGATGTTCTTTTCAGGAGAACGTAGAGGGCGTTCCGGGACCTGTCTTTCAGCCAAACCTCAGTGCACTTTCCAGGGCAAAGTGCCTGTCCCTGTACAGGCCTCCGAGCGATGTGCTGCCGAAATCAACAATGCAGAGAGGCAGATTGGGGTGTGAGAGGTATTGGATGGAAGTCCAAGCGTAGAGTGCACTGGCAAACGGACAAAGCTGTAGCTGCTTTCTCTGGGAAGGAAGTGCACTTTATATCCTAACCTTCCTTTGACTTGCCTGTGGGACAGTTGGACGTAAAAGCGTGCTTGAAGGTAAACTGAAGTAGAAACTGCCGGACCGTACTGCAGACTGCGAGTGGCCTCTCACGTGAGGTTCTTCTTAGGACCCAAAGGAGAGGAACAAGCAGAACCTTTCAGCAGAACTTCAGTGCCCTTTCGTAGCCAAAGCGCTAGTCACGGTGCAGGCCTCGTAGAAATGTGCTGCAGCAATCAGCCCTGGAGAGAGCCACACGGTGAGGTGAATTTCATTGCCTTTGTATGCATGA
The DNA here is from genome assembly GCF_053883595.1 of Heterocephalus glaber. Classification (NCBI taxonomy): domain Eukaryota; kingdom Metazoa; phylum Chordata; class Mammalia; order Rodentia; family Bathyergidae; genus Heterocephalus; species Heterocephalus glaber. The sequence continues at coordinate 11,163 of NW_028258421.1, read as the reverse complement.
GTGCGTGCAGTGGACTCGCAAACTGACAACGGTCTTACCTGCTTGCTGTGAGAAGGAACTGCACTTTGCATCCGACCGTGCTTTCGCTTGCATGGGAGAACAGGCCCTAGAAGTGTGCTTGAAGGAAAACTGAAGTGGAAACTGCCGGACCATACTGAAGGCCGCCTTGGTCTTCTCACGTGTAGTTCTCCTCGGGAGATATTGGAGGACTTTCCAAGACCTGTCTTTCAGCAGAACCTCAATGCTCTTGCTCGGCCCAAGTACTAGTCAGCATATAGGCCTCAAAGAGATGTCCTGCAGAAATCAGCAATTCAGAAGGCCAGGTTGGGATGTGAATGATCCTGCAAGGGCGGCACAGACTGATGTGCCCTGGCAAACTGACAGAGCTCTACCTGCTGTCTCTAAGAAGGAACTGCACTTTATATCCTAACCTTCCACTGACTTGCCCGGGAAAGCTGGGGCTAGAAGGGTGCCGGAAGGAACGCAGAAGTGCACACCGCAGAACCATGCTGAAGATTGCGTGTGGCTTCTCACGTGGTGTTCTTCTCAGGAGAAAGGAGAGGACTTTCAAGGACCTGTCTTTCAGCAGAACCTCAGGGCACTTTCCAAGGCAAAGTGACTTTCACTGTACAGGCCTCCGAACGATGTGCTGCAGAAATCAGAAATGCTGGCTGGGGATCTAGCTCAGTGGTTCCGCCGCCTGCTTCGCAAGCAGAAGGACCCGAGTTCGATCCCCGGTACCGGAAAAAAAAAAAAAAAAAAAAAAAAAAGGAAAGAGGAAAAAAAAGAAATTCAGAAATGCAGAGAGGCAGGTTGGGAGGTGAACGGTGTTGGCTATCAGTCCAAGAGTGGAGTGCACTGACAAACTGGCAAAGCTCTAGCTGCTTTCTCCGAGAAGGAACTGCGCTTTATATCCTAGCCTTCCCTTCCCTTGCGTGGGAGTGCCGGCGCTAGAAGTGTGCTTGAAGGAACACTGAAGGTCAAACTGCCGGACCACACTGAAGACTGACTGTGGCTTCTCACACGAAGTTCTCCTTAGGACAAGGCAGAGGACTTTCTAGGACCTGTCTTTCAGCAGAACCTCCGTGCCCTTTCCAGGAAAAAAGTGCCTGTCACGCTCCCGGCCTCCTGGAACAGTGCTGCCGAAATCAGCAATGCAGAGAGCCAGACTGGCACGGGAAGAGTGTTGGCTATAAGGTGAAGCGTGGAGGGAACTGGAACTGGCAAGTGGACAAAGCTCTGGCTCCTGTCTCGTAGAAGGAAGTGCACCTTTTCTCCTACCCTTCCCTTGCCTTGCCTGGGAGAGCTGGCGCTCGAAGCACGCTGGAAGGAAAACTGAAGTGGAAGCTGCCCGACCACCCTGAGGACTGTGTTTGGTTTCACACCTGATGTTCTTTTCAGGAGAACGTAGAGGGCGTTCCGGGACCTGTCTTTCAGCCAAACCTCAGTGCACTTTCCAGGGCAAAGTGCCTGTCCCTGTACAGGCCTCCGAGCGATGTGCTGCCGAAATCAACAATGCAGAGAGGCAGATTGGGGTGTGAGAGGTATTGGATGGAAGTCCAAGCGTAGAGTGCACTGGCAAACGGACAAAGCTGTAGCTGCTTTCTCTGGGAAGGAAGTGCACTTTATATCCTAACCTTCCTTTGACTTGCCTGTGGGACAGTTGGACGTAAAAGCGTGCTTGAAGGTAAACTGAAGTAGAAACTGCCGGACCGTACTGCAGACTGCGAGTGGCCTCTCACGTGAGGTTCTTCTTAGGACCCAAAGGAGAGGAACAAGCAGAACCTTTCAGCAGAACTTCAGTGCCCTTTCGTAGCCAAAGCGCTAGTCACGGTGCAGGCCTCGTAGAAATGTGCTGCAGCAATCAGCCCTGGAGAGAGCCACACGGTGAGGTGAATTTCATTGCCTTTGTATGCATGAGTGCGTGCAGTGGACTCGCAAACTGACAACGGTCTTACCTGCTTGCTGTGAGAAGGAACTGCACTTTGCATCCGACCGTGCTTTCGCTTGCATGGGAGAACAGGCCCTAGAAGTGTGCTTGAAGGAAAACTGAAGTGGAAACTGCCGGACCATACTGAAGGCCGCCTTGGTCTTCTCACGTGTAGTTCTCCTCGGGAGATATTGGAGGACTTTCCAAGACCTGTCTTTCAGCAGAACCTCAATGCTCTTGCTCGGCCCAAGTACTAGTCAGCATATAGGCCTCAAAGAGATGTCCTGCAGAAATCAGCAATTCAGAAGGCCAGGTTGGGATGTGAATGATCCTGCAAGGGCGGCACAGACTGATGTGCCCTGGCAAACTGACAGAGCTCTACCTGCTGTCTCTAAGAAGGAACTGCACTTTATATCCTAACCTTCCACTGACTTGCCCGGGAAAGCTGGGGCTAGAAGGGTGCCGGAAGGAACGCAGAAGTGCACACCGCAGAACCATGCTGAAGATTGCGTGTGGCTTCTCACGTGGTGTTCTTCTCAGGAGAAAGGAGAGGACTTTCAAGGACCTGTCTTTCAGCAGAACCTCAGGGCACTTTCCAAGGCAAAGTGACTTTCACTGTACAGGCCTCCGAACGATGTGCTGCAGAAATCAGAAATGCTGGCTGGGGATCTAGCTCAGTGGTTCCGCCGCCTGCTTCGCAAGCAGAAGGACCCGAGTTCGATCCCCGGTACCGAAAAAAAAAAAAAAAAAAAAAAAAAGGAAAGAGGAAAAAAAAGAAATTCAGAAATGCAGAGAGGCAGGTTGGGAGGTGAACGGTGTTGGCTATCAGTCCAAGAGTGGAGTGCACTGACAAACTGGCAAAGCTCTAGCTGCTTTCTCCGAGAAGGAACTGCGCTTTATATCCTAGCCTTCCCTTCCCTTGCGTGGGAGTGCCGGCGCTAGAAGTGTGCTTGAAGGAACACTGAAGGTCAAACTGCCGGACCACACTGAAGACTGACTGTGGCTTCTCACACGAAGTTCTCCTTAGGACAAGGCAGAGGACTTTCTAGGACCTGTCTTTCAGCAGAACCTCCGTGCCCTTTCCAGGAAAAAAGTGCCTGTCACGCTCCCGGCCTCCTGGAACAGTGCTGCCGAAATCAGCAATGCAGAGAGCCAGACTGGCACGGGAAGAGTGTTGGCTATAAGGTGAAGCGTGGAGGGAACTGGAACTGGCAAGTGGACAAAGCTCTGGCTCCTGTCTCGTAGAAGGAAGTGCACCTTTTCTCCTACCCTTCCCTTGCCTTGCCTGGGAGAGCTGGCGCTCGAAGCACGCTGGAAGGAAAACTGAAGTGGAAGCTGCCCGACCACCCTGAGGACTGTGTTTGGTTTCACACCTGATGTTCTTTTCAGGAGAACGTAGAGGGCGTTCCGGGACCTGTCTTTCAGCCAAACCTCAGTGCACTTTCCAGGGCAAAGTGCCTGTCCCTGTACAGGCCTCCGAGCGATGTGCTGCCGAAATCAACAATGCAGAGAGGCAGATTGGGGTGTGAGAGGTATTGGATGGAAGTCCAAGCGTAGAGTGCACTGGCAAACGGACAAAGCTGTAGCTGCTTTCTCTGGGAAGGAAGTGCACTTTATATCCTAACCTTCCTTTGACTTGCCTGTGGGACAGTTGGACGTAAAAGCGTGCTTGAAGGTAAACTGAAGTAGAAACTGCCGGACCGTACTGCAGACTGCGAGTGGCCTCTCACGTGAGGTTCTTCTTAGGACCCAAAGGAGAGGAACAAGCAGAACCTTTCAGCAGAACTTCAGTGCCCTTTCGTAGCCAAAGCGCTAGTCACGGTGCAGGCCTCGTAGAAATGTGCTGCAGCAATCAGCCCTGGAGAGAGCCACACGGTGAGGTGAATTTCATTGCCTTTGTATGCATGAGTGCGTGCAGTGGACTCGCAAACTGACAACGGTCTTACCTGCTTGCTGTGAGAAGGAACTGCACTTTGCATCCGACCGTGCTTTCGCTTGCATGGGAGAACAGGCCCTAGAAGTGTGCTTGAAGGAAAACTGAAGTGGAAACTGCCGGACCATACTGAAGGCCGCCTTGGTCTTCTCACGTGTAGTTCTCCTCGGGAGATATTGGAGGACTTTCCAAGACCTGTCTTTCAGCAGAACCTCAATGCTCTTGCTCGGCCCAAGTACTAGTCAGCATATAGGCCTCAAAGAGATGTCCTGCAGAAATCAGCAATTCAGAAGGCCAGGTTGGGATGTGAATGATCCTGCAAGGGCGGCACAGACTGATGTGCCCTGGCAAACTGACAGAGCTCTACCTGCTGTCTCTAAGAAGGAACTGCACTTTATATCCTAACCTTCCACTGACTTGCCGGGAAAGCTGGGGCTAGAAGGGTGCCGGAAGGAACGCAGAAGTGCACACCGCAGAACCATGCTGAAGATTGCGTGTGGCTTCTCACGTGGTGTTCTTCTCAGGAGAAAGGAGAGGACTTTCAAGGACCTGTCTTTCAGCAGAACCTCAGGGCACTTTCCAAGGCAAAGTGACTTTCACTGTACAGGCCTCCGAACGATGTGCTGCAGAAATCAGAAATGCTGGCTGGGGATCTAGCTCAGTGGTTCCGCCGCCTGCTTCGCAAGCAGAAGGACCCGAGTTCGATCCCCGGTACCGGAAAAAAAAAAAAAAAAAAAAAAAAAGGAAAGAGGAAAAAAAAAGAAATTCAGAAATGCAGAGAGGCAGGTTGGGAGGTGAACGGTGTTGGCTATCAGTCCAAGAGTGGAGTGCACTGACAAACTGGCAAAGCTCTAGCTGCTTTCTCCGAGAAGGAACTGCGCTTTATATCCTAGCCTTCCCTTCCCTTGCGTGGGAGTGCCGGCGCTAGAAGTGTGCTTGAAGGAACACTGAAGGTCAAACTGCCGGACCACACTGAAGACTGACTGTGGCTTCTCACACGAAGTTCTCCTTAGGACAAGGCAGAGGACTTTCTAGGACCTGTCTTTCAGCAGAACCTCCGTGCCCTTTCCAGGAAAAAGTGCCTGTCACGCTCCCGGCCTCCTGGAACAGTGCTGCCGAAATCAGCAATGCAGAGAGCCAGACTGGCACGGGAAGAGTGTTGGCTATAAGGTGAAGCGTGGAGGGAACTGGAACTGGCAAGTGGACAAAGCTCTGGCTCCTGTCTCGTAGAAGGAAGTGCACCTTTTCTCCTACCCTTCCCTTGCCTTGCCTGGGAGAGCTGGCGCTCGAAGCACGCTGGAAGGAAAACTGAAGTGGAAGCTGCCCGACCACCCTGAGGACTGTGTTTGGTTTCACACCTGATGTTCTTTTCAGGAGAACGTAGAGGGCGTTCCGGGACCTGTCTTTCAGCCAAACCTCAGTGCACTTTCCAGGGCAAAGTGCCTGTCCCTGTACAGGCCTCCGAGCGATGTGCTGCCGAAATCAACAATGCAGAGAGGCAGATTGGGGTGTGAGAGGTATTGGATGGAAGTCCAAGCGTAGAGTGCACTGGCAAACGGACAAAGCTGTAGCTGCTTTCTCTGGGAAGGAAGTGCACTTTATATCCTAACCTTCCTTTGACTTGCCTGTGGGACAGTTGGACGTAAAAGCGTGCTTGAAGGTAAACTGAAGTAGAAACTGCCGGACCGTACTGCAGACTGCGAGTGGCCTCTCACGTGAGGTTCTTCTTAGGACCCAAAGGAGAGGAACAAGCAGAACCTTTCAGCAGAACTTCAGTGCCCTTTCGTAGCCAAAGCGCTAGTCACGGTGCAGGCCTCGTAGAAATGTGCTGCAGCAATCAGCCCTGGAGAGAGCCACACGGTGAGGTGAATTTCATTGCCTTTGTATGCATGAGTGCGTGCAGTGGACTCGCAAACTGACAACGGTCTTACCTGCTTGCTGTGAGAAGGAACTGCACTTTGCATCCGACCGTGCTTTCGCTTGCATGGGAGAACAGGCCCTAGAAGTGTGCTTGAAGGAAAACTGAAGTGGAAACTGCCGGACCATACTGAAGGCCGCCTTGGTCTTCTCACGTGTAGTTCTCCTCGGGAGATATTGGAGGACTTTCCAAGACCTGTCTTTCAGCAGAACCTCAATGCTCTTGCTCGGCCCAAGTACTAGTCAGCATATAGGCCTCAAAGAGATGTCCTGCAGAAATCAGCAATTCAGAAGGCCAGGTTGGGATGTGAATGATCCTGCAAGGGCGGCACAGACTGATGTGCCCTGGCAAACTGACAGAGCTCTACCTGCTGTCTCTAAGAAGGAACTGCACTTTATATCCTAACCTTCCACTGACTTGCCCGGGAAAGCTGGGCTAGTCAAGGGTGCCGGAAGGAAAACGCAGAAGTGCACACCGCAGAACCATGCTGAAGATGCGTGTGGCTTATCACGTGGTGTTCTTTTCAGAGGAAGAAGGAGAGGACTTTCTAGGACTGTCTTTCAGCAGAACCTCAGGGCACTTTCCAAGGCAAAGTGACTGTTTTCACTGTACCGGCCTTCGAACATGTGCTGCCGAAATCAGCAGTGCAGAGAGCAGACCGGCCAACGGGAAGAGTGTTGGCTATAAGGTGAAGCGTGGAGGGAACTGGAACTGGCAAGTGGACAAAGCTCTGGCTCCTGTCTCGTAGAAGGAAGTGCACCTTTTCTCCTACCCTTCCCTTGCCTTGCCTGGGAGAGCTGGCGCTCGAAGCACGCTGGAAGGAAAACTGAAGTGGAAGCTGCCCGACCACCCTGAGGACTGTGTTTGGTTTCACACCTGATGTTCTTTTCAGGAGAACGTAGAGGGCGTTCCGGGACCTGTCTTTCAGCCAAACCTCAGTGCACTTTCCAGGGCAAAGTGCCTGTCCCTGTACAGGCCTCCGAGCGATGTGCTGCCGAAATCAACAATGCAGAGAGGCAGATTGGGGTGTGAGAGGTATTGGATGGAAGTCCAAGCGTAGAGTGCACTGGCAAACGGACAAAGCTGTAGCTGCTTTCTCTGGGAAGGAAGTGCACTTTATATCCTAACCTTCCTTTGACTTGCCTGTGGGACAGTTGGACGTAAAAGCGTGCTTGAAGGTAAACTGAAGTAGAAACTGCCGGACCGTACTGCAGACTGCGAGTGGCCTCTCACGTGAGGTTCTTCTTAGGACCCAAAGGAGAGGAACAAGCAGAACCTTTCAGCAGAACTTCAGTGCCCTTTCGTAGCCAAAGCGCTAGTCACGGTGCAGGCCTCGTAGAAATGTGCTGCAGCAATCAGCCCTGGAGAGAGCCACACGGTGAGGTGAATTTCATTGCCTTTGTATGCATGAGTGCGTGCAGTGGACTCGCAAACTGACAACGGTCTTACCTGCTTGCTGTGAGAAGGAACTGCACTTTGCATCCGACCGTGCTTTCGCTTGCATGGGAGAACAGGCCCTAGAAGTGTGCTTGAAGGAAAACTGAAGTGGAAACTGCCGGACCATACTGAAGGCCGCCTTGGTCTTCTCACGTGTAGTTCTCCTCGGGAGATATTGGAGGACTTTCCAAGACCTGTCTTTCAGCAGAACCTCAATGCTCTTGCTCGGCCCAAGTACTAGTCAGCATATAGGCCTCAAAGAGATGTCCTGCAGAAATCAGCAATTCAGAAGGCCAGGTTGGGATGTGAATGATCCTGCAAGGGCGGCACAGACTGATGTGCCCTGGCAAACTGACAGAGCTCTACCTGCTGTCTCTAAGAAGGAACTGCACTTTATATCCTAACCTTCCACTGACTTGCCCGGGAAAGCTGGGGCTAGAAGGGTGCCGGAAGGAACGCAGAAGTGCACACCGCAGAACCATGCTGAAGATTGCGTGTGGCTTCTCACGTGGGTGTTCTTCTCAGGAGAAAGGAGAGGACTTTCAAGGACCTGTCTTTCAGCAGAACCTCAGGGCACTTTCCAAGGCAAAGTGACTTTCACTGTACAGGCCTCCGAACGATGTGCTGCAGAAATCAGAAATGCTGGCTGGGGATCTAGCTCAGTGGTTCCGCCGCCTGCTTCGCAAGCAGAAGGACCCGAGTTCGATCCCCGGTACCGGAAAAAAAAAAAAAAAAAAAAAAAAAAGGAAAGAGGAAAAAACAAGAAATTCAGAAATGCAGAGAGGCAGGTTGGGAGGTGAACGGTGTTGGCTATCAGTCCAAGAGTGGAGTGCACTGACAAACTGGCAAAGCTCTAGCTGCTTTCTCCGAGAAGGAACTGCGCTTTATATCCTAGCCTTCCCTTCCCTTGCGTGGGAGTGCCGGCGCTAGAAGTGTGCTTGAAGGAACACTGAAGGTCAAACTGCCGGACCACACTGAAGACTGACTGTGGCTTCTCACACGAAGTTCTCCTTAGGACAAGGCAGAGGACTTTCTAGGACCTGTCTTTCAGCAGAACCTCCGTGCCCTTTCCAGGAAAAAAGTGCCTGTCACGCTCCCGGCCTCCTGGAACAGTGCTGCCGAAATCAGCAATGCAGAGAGCCAGACTGGCACGGGAAGAGTGTTGGCTATAAGGTGAAGCGTGGAGGGAACTGGAACTGGCAAGTGGACAAAGCTCTGGCTCCTGTCTCGTAGAAGGAAGTGCACCTTTTCTCCTACCCTTCCCTTGCCTTGCCTGGGAGAGCTGGCGCTCGAAGCACGCTGGAAGGAAAACTGAAGTGGAAGCTGCCCGACCACCCTGAGGACTGTGTTTGGTTTCACACCTGATGTTCTTTTCAGGAGAACGTAGAGGGCGTTCCGGGACCTGTCTTTCAGCCAAACCTCAGTGCACTTTCCAGGGCAAAGTGCCTGTCCCTGTACAGGCCTCCGAGCGATGTGCTGCCGAAATCAACAATGCAGAGAGGCAGATTGGGGTGTGAGAGGTATTGGATGGAAGTCCAAGCGTAGAGTGCACTGGCAAACGGACAAAGCTGTAGCTGCTTTCTCTGGGAAGGAAGTGCACTTTATATCCTAACCTTCCTTTGACTTGCCTGTGGGACAGTTGGACGTAAAAGCGTGCTTGAAGGTAAACTGAAGTAGAAACTGCCGGACCGTACTGCAGACTGCGAGTGGCCTCTCACGTGAGGTTCTTCTTAGGACCCAAAGGAGAGGAACAAGCAGAACCTTTCAGCAGAACTTCAGTGCCCTTTCGTAGCCAAAGCGCTAGTCACGGTGCAGGCCTCGTAGAAATGTGCTGCAGCAATCAGCCCTGGAGAGAGCCACACGGTGAGGTGAATTTCATTGCCTTTGTATGCATGAGTGCGTGCAGTGGACTCGCAAACTGACAACGGTCTTACCTGCTTGCTGTGAGAAGGAACTGCACTTTGCATCCGACCGTGCTTTCGCTTGCATGGGAGAACAGGCCCTAGAAGTGTGCTTGAAGGAAAACTGAAGTGGAAACTGCCGGACCATACTGAAGGCCGCCTTGGTCTTCTCACGTGTAGTTCTCCTCGGGAGATATTGGAGGACTTTCCAAGACCTGTCTTTCAGCAGAACCTCAATGCTCTTGCTCGGCCCAAGTACTAGTCAGCATATAGGCCTCAAAGAGATGTCCTGCAGAAATCAGCAATTCAGAAGGCCAGGTTGGGATGTGAATGATCCTGCAAGGGCGGCACAGACTGATGTGCCCTGGCAAACTGACAGAGCTCTACCTGCTGTCTCTAAGAAGGAACTGCACTTTATATCCTAACCTTCCACTGACTTGCCCGGGAAGCTGGGGCTAGAAGGGTGCCGGAAGGAACGCAGAAGTGCACACCGCAGAACCATGCTGAAGATTGCGTGTGGCTTCTCACGTGGTGTTCTTCTCAGGAGAAAGGAGAGGACTTTCAAGGACCTGTCTTTCAGCAGAACCTCAGGGCACTTTCCAAGGCAAAGTGACTTTCACTGTACAGGCCTCCGAACGATGTGCTGCAGAAATCAGAAATGCTGGCTGGGGATCTAGCTCAGTGGTTCCGCCGCCTGCTTCGCAAGCAGAAGGACCCGAGTTCGATCCCGGTACCGGAAAAAAAAAAAAAAAAAAAAAAAAAAGGAAAGAGGAAAAAAAGAAATTCAGAAATGCAGAGAGGCAGGTTGGAGGTGAACGGTGTTGGCTATCAGTCCAAGAGTGGAGTGCACTGACAAACTGGCAAAGCTCTAGCTGCTTTCTCCGAGAAGGAACTGCGCTTTATATCCTAGCCTTCCCTCCCTTGCGTGGGAGTGCGGCGCTAGAAGTGTGCTTGAAGGAACACTGAAGGTCACAAACTGCCGGACCACACTGAAGACTGACTGTGGCTTCTCACACGAAGTTCTCCTTAGGACAAGGCAGAGGACTTTCTAGGACCTGTCTTTCAGCAGAACCTCCGTGCCCTTTCCAGGAAAAAGTGCCTGTCACGCTCCCGGCCTCCTGGAACAGTGCTGCCGAAATCAGCAATGCAGAGAGCCAGACTGGCACGGGAAGAGTGTTGGCTATAAGGTGAAGCGTGGAGGGAACTGGAACTGGCAAGTGGACAAAGCTCTGGCTCCTGTCTCGTAGAAGGAAGTGCACCTTTTCTCCTACCCTTCCCTTGCCTTGCCTGGGAGAGCTGGCGCTCGAAGCACGCTGGAAGGAAAACTGAAGTGGAAGCTGCCCGACCACCCTGAGGACTGTGTTTGGTTTCACACCTGATGTTCTTTTCAGGAGAACGTAGAGGGCGTTCCGGGACCTGTCTTTCAGCCAAACCTCAGTGCACTTTCCAGGGCAAAGTGCCTGTCCCTGTACAGGCCTCCGAGCGATGTGTGCTGCCGAAATCAACAATGCAGAGAGGCAGATTGGGGTGTGAGAGGTATTGGATGGAAGTCCAAGCGTAGAGTGCACTGGCAAAACGGACAAAGCTGTAGCTGCTTTCTCTGGGAAGGAAGTGCACTTTATATCCTAACCTTCCTTTGACTTGCCTGTGGGACAGTTGGACGTAAAAGCGTGCTTGAAGGTAAACTGAAGTAGAAACTGCCGGACCGTACTGCAGACTGCGAGTGGCCTCTCACGTGAGGTTCTTCTTAGGACCCAAAGGAGAGGAACAAGCAGAACCTTTCAGCAGAACTTCAGTGCCCTTTCGTAGCCAAAGCGCTAGTCACGGTGCAGGCCTCGTAGAAATGTGCTGCAGCAATCAGCCCTGGAGAGAGCCACACGGTGAGGTGAATTTCATTGCCTTTGTATGCATGAGTGCGTGCAGTGGACTCGCAAACTGACAACGGTCTTACCTGCTTGCTGTGAGAAGGAACTGCACTTTGCATCCGACCGTGCTTTCGCTTGCATGGGAGAACAGGCCCTAGAAGTGTGCTTGAAGGAAAACT